>NC_060178.1:64034085-64334919 GCF_021184085.1 Oncorhynchus gorbuscha
ACAGACAGCCCATCTCAGAATGGAGCGCAGTTCACAATGCATGTAGACCTATCATCTCATCATGGTAGCTTTATTTCTTGTGACAGGCATAGTCTATGCTACAGTAATATCAAGACCGAATGCGCATCCAATTGACCCATCTCCATCTGGCTTTCGGGGGTCACCTCATATTTTTAGTGTAAAGATATCTTTTTTTTAATTGCAGCTGGAAAAATTTTATACAGCCAATCACTCGAATATTGTTGCTTTAAATCAGTGCACGTGCACACGGACACTCACTCAGTCTTTCTCCCTCTCCATCACCTCCATTCAAATTGCATCCAAAATAGATCATCCTGTTCTATATTGATATATAGCCTATATATAGGCCCTATATATATTGATATAAAGCCTATATATATATATATATATATTGTATGTCCTAGCCTACCTCTTTCAGGTAAGACATTCCATGCAGTATTAGCCTTATATTTAGCTAATTAGTGATGGGTTATGCATAATAAGCTTCTAACTTACAGTGCATTGGGAAAGTATTCAGACCCCTTGACTTTTTCAACATTTTATTACGTTACAGCCTTATTGTAAAATGGATTAAATGAAAATAAAAACTCATCAATCTACACACAATACCCCATAATGACAAAGCGAAACAAGATTTTAAAAATGTTTGCAAATCTATTACAAATAAAACACAGAAATAGCTTTTTTACATAACTATTCAGACCCTTTGCTATGAGACTCTAAATTTAGCTCAGGTGCATCCTATTTCCATTTATCATCCTTGATGTTTCTGCAACTTGATTGGAGTCCACCTGTGGTAAATTTAAATTGATTAGACATGATTTGGAAAGTCCCACCTGTCTATATAAGGTCCCACAGTCGACAGTGGATGTCAGAGAAAAAAACAAGCCATGAGGTCGAAGGAATTGTCCGTAGAGATCCAAGACAGGATTGTGTCGAGGCACAGATCTGGGGAAGGGTAGCAAAACATTTCTGCAGCATTGAAGATCCCCAAGAACACATTGGCCTCCATCATTCTTAAATGGAAGAAGTTTGGATCTACCAAGACTCTTCCTAGAGCTGGCCACCTGGCCAAACTTAGCAATCAGGGGTAGAAGGGCCTTGGTCAGGGAGGTGACTAAGAACCCGATGCCAAGAACCCGATGGTCACTCTGACAGAGCTTCAGAGTTCCTTTGTGCAGATGGGAGAAACATCCAGAAGTACAACTATCTCTGCAGACTAGTCAGGATCGGGGAAAGATGAATGGAGCAAAGTACAGAGAAATCCTTGGTGAAAACCTGCTCCAGAGCGCTCAGCACCTCCGACTGGGGGGCGAAGATTCACCTTCCAACAGGACAACGACCCTAAGCACACAGCTAAGACAACTCAGGAGTGGCTTCGAGACAAGTCTCTGAATGTCCTTGAGTGACCCAGCCAGAGCCCGGACTTGATCTCTATCGAACATCTCTGGAGAGACCTGAAAATAGCTGTGTAGCGACGCTCCTCATCCAACCAAAGATAGAGAGGATCTGTACAGAAGAATGGGAGAAACTCCCCAAATACAGGTGTGCCAAGCTTGTAGCGTCATACCCAAGAAGACATGAGGCTGTAATCACTGCCAAAGGTGCATCAACAAAGTACTGAGTAAAGGGTCGGAATACTTATGTAAATGTGATATTTCAGTTTACATTTTTTAATACATTTGCAAAATTCTCTAAACCTGTTTTTGCTACTTCATTATGTGGTATTGTGTGTAGATTGAGGGGGAAAAATTCATATTTTGGAATAAGGCTGTAACGTAAGAAAATGAGTGAAGTCAAGGGGTCTGAATACTTTCAGAATGCACTGTGCAATACTCGCGCACCTCCGCTGACCTCTCTCCTTAACAAATACTTCTTAGCTTTTGGAGTACCATGCAGGAAAACTAGAATAGCTTGCTGGATTTGTTTTTTGCATTTCATATACCAATAAACTATTCGAAGAGGGAAGCAAGCTGAATGTTAAATACAACAGCCAATAGAGCTCACGGTAGTTTGAAGAAATAGCGAACGCGCAATGGCGGGAGGCTATAGCAGTTATTTATTCAGACCACAACCATTCAGTCTTCGTGAAGAGAAGTGAAAGCCTTCTGGATCGAATTCTAGTCCTATACAGTGCCTTGCAAAAGTATTCATCCCCCTTGGCATTTTTCCTATTTTGTTGCATTACAGCCTGTGATTTAAATGGAATTTATTTGGATATTATGGAATGGACATACACAAAATAGTCCAAAAAATTATAATAAATGTAAAAAATGGGAAAGTGGTGAGTGCATATGTATTCACCCCCTTCGACTATGAAGCCCCTAAATAAGATCTGGTGCAACCAATTACCTTCAGAAGTCACATAATTAGTTAAATAAAGTCCAACTATGTACAATCTAAGTGTCACATGATCTGTCACAAGATCTCAGTAGATAGACCCCTGTTCTGAAAGGCCCCAGAGTCTGCAACACCACTAAGCAAGCGGCACCATGAAGCCCAAGGAGCTCTCCAAACAGGCCAGGGACAAAGTTGTGGAGAATTACAGATCATTGTTGGGTTATACAAAAATATCATAAACTTTTAACATCGCATGGAGCACCATTGATTCCAATATAAAAAAATGGAAAGAATATGGCACCACAACAAACCTCCCAAGAGAGGGCCTCCCACCGAAACTCATGGACCAGGCAAGGAGGGCATTAATCAGAGAGTCATCAAAGAGACCAAAGCTAACCCTGGAGGAGCTGCAAAGCTCCGCAGCTGAAATTGGAGTATCTGTCCATAGGACCACTTTAAGCCATACACTCCACTGAGCTGGGCTTTACAGAAGAGTGGCCAGAAAAAAAAGCCATTGCTTAAAGAAAAAAATAAGCAAACATGTTTGGTGTTTGCCAAAAGACATGTGGGAGACTCCCCAAACATATGGAAGAAGGTACTCTGGTCAGATGAGCTTTTTGGCCATCAAGGAAAACACTATGTCTGCAGCAAACCCAACACCTCTCATCACCCCGAGAACACCAGCATGGTGGTGGCAGCATCATGATGTGGGGATGTTTTCCATCGGCAGGGACTGGAAGACTGGTTAGAATTGAAGGAATGATGAATGGGGCTAAATACAGGGAAATTCTTGAGAGAAACCTGTTTCAGTCTTCCAGAGATTTGAGACTGGGACAGGGGTTCACCTTCCAGCAGGACAATGACCCTAAGCATACTGCTAAAGCCACACTCGAGTGGTTTAAGGGGAAATATTTAAATGTCTTGGAATGGCCTAGCCAAAGCCCAGACCTCAATCCAATTGAGAATCTGTGGTATGACTTAAAGATTGCTGTACACCAGCAAAACCCATTAAACTTGAAGGAGCTGGAGCAGTTTTTCCTTGAAGAATGGGCAAAAATCCCAGTGGCTAGATGTGCCAAGCTTATAGAGACATACCGCAAGAGATTTGCAGCTGTAATTGCTGCAAAAGGTGGCTCTACAAAGTATTGACTTTGGGGGGTGAATAGTTATGCACGTTCAAGTTTTCCGTTTTTTTTCTTATTTCTTGTTTGTTCCACAATAAAACATATTTTGCGTCTTTAAAGTGGTTGGCATGTTGTGTGTCAAATGATATAAAGACCCCCCCAAAAAATCTACTTTAATTCCAGGTTGTAAGGCAACAAAATAGGGAAAATGCCAAGGGGGTAAATACTTTCGCAAGCCACTATATTATTAAAGGATGTCATTAGAATGATAATATAAAGGCAACTTATTTCATTTAACTGTTGAAAGCGAGGAAGGAATGAAGCAACAATAGAGAGAGAAAGAGGAGGTAAGCTAATAACATAAGGGGAAATATAACGAAAGGTATAAATGCGTCAGCCTACTAATTATACAAATAAGCTCTATTATATTTCAAAATGAAATAATTCCCCAGCCTATATTTGTAACGTTGTAGGCCTCAATGTGCTGCACCAGAATTGCATGTTCTCTCCCTGCTTTATCATGGTTTGAAAGATGTGCGTAATTCCCATCCATATAATACAGTATAATACAATACAGTACAGTAATACAGTTCACACTCAAAAAGATTAGCAAACTGGAGCTAGTTTCATTCATTTACCTAAACGAGCATATACCTAGATACATATATGGGCTTTTATGTTTTTCTGTTGTGCGTAATGTGCAGTAGCCTATATCATATATGTATTGGATAACGGCACAATCATTTGGCCTTTTTTGGGCTTGGGCTCATTAAATGTATTTAATATAGTGCTCATAAATGTATTTAATGTGTATCTGCCCCTTTCCTTTAATGATATAAGTCTATTTATATGCTTTATAATACTTTTCAATGACGCTTCCGGTTTTGAAATACCGGGTTACCCGGGAGAAAAGTTATTTATTCTCGGGATGGAACATTTTGTAAAATACCAGGAAAATATTCAACCCTAGTATTCACTCACATATACATATTTACTGGACATACTAGTATTCTCTCACATACACAGACATATTCACATTCATAAAGCACTCACACAGAGACGTCAAACAAAATTTCTCACTTACTCAGTCTCTCATACACAAACATGCACATGTATTCACATACGAAAACAGAATGGCTATTTAAGAAGCAGTGGTGGAAAGAGGTGGCTATTTACAAGGCTATCACATTCTGTTTATTTATACTATGCCAGGGGGCCTGTGGATGGGCTATGATATGAGCCGTGTGCCGAATGACTGTTCCTCCTGTCCCTCACCTCGCCCAACAGCCCTCTTTCTATTCCCACATACTGTGGCCTGCCTCGAGCCCCGGTGTGGACTGGGATCCTAGCACATAGACTGCCAATCAGACAGGAAGAGCCTTGGCCTATACTTTCAACCTTCAACCCCACATGACTCCTCCACTCAGCTCTCAGATGGAACATCAACAGAAACCTGCTCTTCCTGTGACCTTGCCCATCCTAGAGGACTTTGGGCTTCCTCCTACATGTCCCAGCTCTCATTAGACCACCAGTGTAAATATTAGCTCTTTTTATGCAGGGTGAACTTTGCCCTGGGTTAATTTTTTTATTTAATGGGTGGTATTTCCCCTCCAGTCCCAGTGGTATGCATTCATAGTATGCATAGTATGCATTCATAGTTGCATGTGAAATTCCCTTTTAATAGGCAGCCATTGGGTTGAGGTAGTAGAATGCTCTCTCCTCCCTAACCATGACTTTCTACTGTAAGAGGAAAGAGACTGCCCATGTAACAGATTGTCCCCTCTCAGGTTTCCCAGCGCATGATTGTTGGAAGCCTGGTAATCTCACCTGGTGCTCCTTAAACAATAATTATTCTTGGAAAGGCCAGGACTATCTAGCCTTTGAAATGTATCAGTCATCTCTTGTAAAGATGAAGAAAGCCTCTCTCATTTAATTTCCCCTCAATTTACATGCATATTATCTGCTTGTACCCTGCCAGGTTTCTGGTGTAAAAGAGTGGAATTTGCGTTAATGTGGTCAAGACTGACGTAAGAGATTATTAGGGGATTTTATATTCAATGTGAATCTAGACAGAAATTATTTCATTTTTATTTGCATTCCCCTATTGTAGGGAATTTTAAAGGAGTTATTCCTCCCTCAGAAATCCTCTTTACCTGATATAAAGTATTTTTTTCAGGGTATTTTCCCCGTTTGTGTGGAGCCATTTACAATGTAAAATCTGCAGGCAAAAAAGTATTTAGTCAGCCACCAATTGTGCAAGTTCTCTCACTTAAAAAGACGAGAGAGGCCTGTAATTTTCATCATAGGTACACTTCAACTATGACAGACAAACTGAGCATTTTCTTTCCAGAAAATCACAATGTAGGATTTTTTTATTTATTTATTTGCAAATTATGGTAGAAAATAAGTATTTGGTCAGTAACAAAAGTTTATCTCAATACTTTGTTATATACCCTTTGTTGGCAATGACAAGAGGTCAAAAAAAATCTGTAAGTCTTCACAAGCTTTTCACACACTGTTGCTGGTATTTTGGCCCATTCCTCCATGCAGATCTCCTCTAGAGCAGTGATGTTTTGAGGCTGTTGCTGGGCAACATGGACTTTCAACTCCCTCCAAAGATTTTCTATGGGGTTGAGATCTGGAGACTGGCTAGGCCACTCCAGGACCTTGAAATGCTTCTTATGAAACCACTCCTTCGTTGCCCGGGTGGTATGTTTGGAATCATTGTCATGCTGAAAAGACCCAGCCACGTTTCATCTTCAATGCCCTTGCTGATGGAAGGAGGTTTTCACTCAAAATCTCACGGTACATGGCCCCATTCATTCTTTCCTTTACACAGATCAGTCGTCCTGGTCCCTTTGCAGAAAAACAGCCCCAAAGCATGATGTTTCCACCCCCATGCTTCACAGTAGGTATGGTGTTCTTTGGATGCAAGTCAGCAGTCTTTGTCCTCCAAACACGACGAGTTGAGTTTTTACCAAAAAGGTACATTTTGGTTTCATCTGACCATATGACATTCTCCCAATCTTCTTCTGGATCATCCAAATGCTCTCTAGCAAACTTCAGATGGGCCTGGACATGTACTGGCTTAAGCAGGGGGACACGTTTGGCACTGCAGGATTTGAGTCCTTGGCGGCATAGTATGTTACTGATGGTAGGCTTTGTTACTTTGGTCCCAGCTCTCTGCAGGTCATTCACTTTGTCCCCCCGTGTGGTTCTGGGATTTTTGCTCACCGTTCTTGTGATCATTTTGACCCCACGGGGTGAGATCTTGCGTGGAGCCCCAGATAATCAGTGGTATGTCTTACATTTCCTAATAATTGCTCCCACAGTTGATTTCTTCAAACCAAGCTGCTTACCTATTGCAGATTCAGTCTTCCCAGCCTGGTGCAGGTCTACAATTTTGTTTCTGGTGTCCTTTGACAACTCTTTGGTCTTGGCCATAGTGTAGTTTGGAGTGTGACTGTTTGAGGTTGTGGACAGGTGTCTTTTATATTGATAACAAGTTCAAACAGGTGTCATTAATACAGGTAACGAGTGGAGGACAGAGGAGCCTCTTAAAGAAGAAGTTACAGGTCTGTGAGAGCCAGAAATCTTGCTTGTTTGTTATTGACCAAATAATTATTTTCCACCATAATTTGCAAATAAATTCATTAAAAATCCTACATTGTGATTTTCTGGAAAGAAAATGCTCAGTTTGTCTGTCATAGTTGAAGTGTACCTATGATGAACATTACAGGCCTCTCTCGTCTTTTTAAGTGGGAGAACTTGCACAATTGGTGGCTGACTAAATACTTTTTTTGCCCCACTGTATTTCAGATGACTCATTTACACAGTGGCAGCTCCCTTTCATTTAGCACTGAATTGATGTGTTTGTAAAGAGAGAAATGATCATCAGTCATTATGTTGTGCTTTGTTAACACCAGAGAATCCTTTCGATTTCATTTCAGCAGTCTCCCTGGGACGTTGAGCGTTTCTATCCCTGGGACGTTGAGCGTTTCTATCCCTGGGACTTTCAGCGTTTTCTTCCCTGGGACTTTCAACGTTTCTATCCCTGGGACTAAGCAGAGATAAGCTGCTTATCTTGAATAAAGTCATACTGCATGATCAGAATTCGAAGCACATGCCCCATGTGACTGCAGGCAAGCTCTGGCATTTACACACTCAGTAGATGGGCCCACTGTATATAATTGACCTATTTGGAAAGATAAAAGATGTGAAATATGCCTCTAACCAGCCCTTGGGCAATCATATCCCACCCCTCCATTTGGAGTTTAAATATTAGACGATGGAATTGCCAGGCTTTTCCCGAAGCTAGCAGCTGGCCAAACAGAGGAGTATAGATAGATCTATTCAGATTGACATTTATTTTTACGCCCATGCTCGCCAGAAGAACTGGCTGAAATAGATTTACAGCCGATTTTCACCACACTTCAATGCTAAGTGACACAAGGCCCATGCTGGCTAGAGGTCACAATGCATGCAACCGCAAAAAGTCTCACCAAAGAAGAAAAAAATTGAGTGTAGAAAATCTATTTGGATAGCCATCTATGCAGTCTTTATTACGCCCATTTTTTTTTATTTGACTGCTACGATGAATAATTCCCCAGGGTTTCTGGGCTGCTGAGCGATGCTGCAGTCCCTTTATTGTGGTTTTTAATGAGGCATTAAATTCAGACCTCACAGTGAGCAACTTCACTGTAGCCCCCTTTTTTTTACCTGCTATCACTCGGCCCAGAGGGACGTGGACACTCCAGCAGCAGCCCTCTGACACACTCTTTGGCTGCATCAAAGGCACCTCCCCTCTAAAATGACTTGTCGTCATCTGGTAGAGGTGGACCATCATTGTTGAACTGTCCTCATCGATTTTGAGAGTTTTACAGTTCAACTGTCTTGATTGACCGTGAGTGGCTATCACTCTGTTTGCCTCCACATGTCACTGTTGACATTGTGGTGTCCTTATCTTACTCTCTGGCAAGTTGTGTCATTACACAAACTGAAGTTCAATAGCAACTCAAAAGGATGCAGATGCCACTACAGTGGGGGACAGACAGGGATAGACCGGAAGACTCCCTGACTCGGGGTGCTTCAGCTTCAGCTTAGGGAATATGTTGCCCTCTGTTCTATCAATGCCAGTTCTGACCTAATTAATCATCCTTACATCTTTAATGGCTCTCTAGTCCTCTGTAGGTGCAGTCTTACTGCAAGGGAAGAGTTTAGGAGGCCAATGTTATTTGATAGTGCTTGTTTAGAATTGCAGAGTATATACTGAAATGTAGAAAGACTCCCACAAGTATGCTGTGTTTTTACAAACTGACCATACTTGGATATCTAAGTTGGCAGTGATTTATTGTAAAATATACTCATATACATATTATTTCCAAAATTAAACTACGCAAAAAGATGGTCCCCTGTGTATTTGCATCCTTACAGCCCCAGACACTATAATGTTTCTGCATGTTGTCTTCATTGATCATTTTGGTGAGGGGAGATGTCTTAAAGCAGTCCTGCACAGGTGCTGAACTCTTTAGGTTCTCTAGCGTGTTGGTTTTGTCTAGAAATACAACCCAGTCTCCTTTTTTAAGCCGTAGATGTAGAAATGTATGAGAAGTAAGCCTCCATTTGGGTGGGTTGCCTTGTCTGTCTCCAGACTCCTGTCAGAAGTCTTCAGAAAAAAACCCTGGTGGTGTTGTGGTAGGCAGTGTAGACAGAGGGGGAGACACAGGTATCCCCTCACCAATCACAGCTGAGAGAGAGGCCGAGACCAGCAGTCCCCTCAATCAGGGGATAACATGACAAATCTCTGCTTTGATGGATGTCGTCTGTGAGAAGCTCGCAAACCTGCCAACTGGCCTCAGAACTCGTTCCACACCAGCATTCCTCAAGTCTTCATGTGCAGGAAAACCACATCTCTAGGAGAGGGAAAAAAATGGCAAGCACCCATCAGTCCCGCTCCCTACAGGGAAATCATTTGTCCTGCAAATTGTTTGAAACACACCCCAGTGTTTTGATGATGCCAAGAATCCCCTCCGTGCTCCTTGGGGTTGGTGAAGTTAGTGGGTTCAGGGGGAACTTTACAAGAACAGTAGCCCATCGTAACCTTCTGTACAGTAAGTCGGCATTTTATTCATGGGTCTGGTAAAAAGACAACCTTGATTGTAAAAATGTTTCCACGTTTCTAATATGTTCTGTATGTTTTCACAGTTGTTTTTCTTCCACTTAAGCCCAACTGAAGCTTGGCCAGCCAGTCTAAGTGAGTTGTGGTTTTGTATATTAGGAATGATACAACAGAACCTTTACACCTGTGGTAGAGGAGAAAGGAGAGTTGGTGGGTGATATGCTGAAGGCCTATACGGCCCATTCAATTGGCATGTCCCTTAACAGTAAACCTGATAACCACCTAATCTCAAAAGATTTTCAATGTTTTTTTGCGTTACTGTGCCTCTTTTTAAAGTAGAGCAGTTTATTCGACCTCAACGTTTTATTTATCAAAATATATTTTGATTAAGTAGCTTGTGTCGACATCGACTAAGGCGACCTTGTACAATATTTTTCAAACAACTTCAAATGAATTGATGTAATCCTCCTCAGTGTTTCTCAGTGGAGCTAATTGATATGTTGGAGATGGTTAGGGTAAGAGCTGAACTTTTTGCTAAAGTCAATGGGCCAAATAGGAGCATGTGGAAGAGCTTAACACATATCTCCCAGTATTTACTGCAAGTGCTCCCGTCACATAAAAAATCGGGGGAAAGAAAGCCGCTAGGTTTTATTGCTGGGGAAATAAGCGTAAAGGTTTCTTTGTATTTGTTGATGGTAACCCTGGGAAGAGTCTTTCTGGGCCCTGGGTGGCACAGAATCTGGTTGGTTGGTGACCCGTAAAATATCTCTCACAGACAACTTAGATTAGGCAAGCTCATGATTTCAGGATGGCAAGTTAGGCCAAAGTGCACATTTACCCCATAGTCTGTCCTCTCACTCCCTCTGAACTCCAATGAAACCAAACTATGTCAACAAGACACGAGAAGATAAAATACAGGTTGTCCATTCTGCATGGAGATAAATAGACTCTCCAATGTCTTTCCTGTTGTCTGAGGGTTGGTTTAGCCATGTTCCCTCCAATAAAAGGGGAGAATTACTGACACTTTTTAGTCTGCTTTCCAAGTAGGGCTGTGATGTAACCGGGGGGCTGGAATATGTTTCTCCTTTGTTCAAACACATTGCATCAGGCAGGCGTTAGAGCATGGCAGACACTGCAGATTAGATCACCGCAGGGCATTTATTTGGAATGAGAGACAGGAGAGAAAGACAACTGAGGACTATTGTGAAATACACCCTCTAGTCCCTCTCTCTCTCTTTCAATTCCATTCTCACCCTCTTGCTCTTTTTTTTGTATTTGAATATTTCTGGCAGTGAGCCTCTCCCTCTTTCTCCCCTACCATAAACTCCTTTTCCCCTACCCTCTTTCTGTCCTCTCTTGAGATTCGTCTGTGTCTGCATCTCTTGTAAACTCTTCCTAATTTCTTCATTTTGGTATAAAATGCATGTTGGGCCACGATCAACAACACATCCCACAACAATGCTTCCATTCTACAGTTGCCAATGGGAGAAGACGGGTTCATCCACTTAGTTTTGCTCCTACATAAAACCAACCTTATCCTAGCTAATCCACATAGATACAGTCGCAAGCATACCGAATAGTCTATATATAGGCTGATAATTATTTTATAACGGGAGGAATGTACTGTATGAGCTGTAGGTGTTTGGTTTCTGCCCCCAGGGGGCCATAAAGGAATGTCAAATACTGGAATTACAGCCAATCAAACTGCATCACAGAAACCCATAAACAGTTAATAGCAGAAAATTACAAATAAATATATAACCAGCCATGCATACTGTAGCCTGTGGGCCATGCTTGCATTTGATAGTGAGAGGCTTTGGTTTACAACTCACAGTCTTGTAGCAAAGAAACCCAAGTATTGGTTTGTTGTGACAGTCTACCTCACCATGACTGTATATATGTATATATGTACATGAAAGACTGCAGATGTTAAGGTGGAGGTGGAGATAGAGGTGGTGGTGGTGGTGGTGGGGGGGGGGGGTGAATGTGGGGATGAAAGCAGGCACATGAGAAGCCGTACTGCTGTTGTTCAGCCCCTGATGCCCCCAAACACCCTGCGACCACCCTCCACCCCATAGGATCAAACAACAGATGAAACTCAGCCAGATTCCTTGAAGTCCCATTGTTTGATAGTCTGTGAGTGTGCATTAGGGAGAGGGAGGAGTGAAAGGGGAGGAGATGAAAGGGAGGCGTTTACTCACAGTGATTGACACTGGCATTTGTCAACACAATATCCTCTTTTTCTTTTCTTCCTTACACAATCTCTGTTGTCTGTTGTGAACGCGATGAGGGGCTACATGACACACATGGTGGTTGTGGTGGCAGGCAGGCAGAGCCAGGTCTAATTAGCACAGAGAGAGTGAGTAGAGGCCCTGTTGAGATGGACTCACATGAGATGATTACAAAATGGGTCAACACGGGTGGCCTTGAGTGACAACTTTATTGTATGTGTGCGGGTGTGTGTCTGGGTGTGGAGGACGAGTCTGTCACAAATGTGATTATTTTATGTTAGATGTATGTACAGTACTTATTGCAGTAGCTTGAGGGAGGCTTCTAGCTAGCTGTTCAAATGACATTTTAATTACATACATTTTTTTATGGAAATGGGGACTTGGCTATGCCTCTGCTAATGATAAGCTATTTCTCGGCCAGTACACACTTCCGGCGCCGACTGAGATGGCCGCCTCGCTTCGCGTTCCTAGGAAACTATGCAGTTTTTTGTTTTTTTTACGTGTTATTTCTTACATTAGTACCCCAGGTCATCTTAGGTTTCATTACATACAGTCGAGAAGAACTACTGAATATAAGATCAGCGTCAACTCACCATCAGTACGACCAAGAATATGTTTTCCGCGACGCGGATCCTGTGTTCTGCCTTACAAACAGGACAACGGAATGGATCGCATGCAGCGACCCAAGGAAACGACTCCGAAAAAGAGGGAAACGCGGCGGTGTTCTGGTCAGACTCCGAAAAATGGCACATCGCGCACCACTTCCCAGTATTCTTCTTGCCAATGTCCAGTCTCTCGACAACAAGGTTGATGAAATCCGAGCAAGGGTGGCATTCCAGAGGGACATCAGAGACTGCAACGTTCTCTGCTTTACGGAAACATGGCTTACTGGGAAGACGCTATCCAGTGCGGTGCAGCCAACGGGTTTCTCCACGCATCGCGCCGACAGAAACAAACATCTCTCTGGTAAGAAGAGTGGCGGGGGCGTATGCCTCATGACTAACGGGACATGGTGTGATGAAGGAAACATACAGGAATTCAAATCCTTCTGTTCACCTGATTTAGAATTCCTCACAATCAAATGTAGACCGCATTATCTTCCAAGAGAATTCTCTTCGATTATAATCACAGCCGTATATATCCCCCCCCAAGCAGACACATCGATGCCTCTGAAAGAACTTTATTTAACTCTTTGCAAACTGGAAAACATTTATCCGGAGGCTGCATTCATTGTAGCTGGGGATTTTAACAAAGCCAATCTGAAAACAAGACTCCCTAAATTTTATCAGCATATCGATTGCGCAACCAGGGGTGGTAAAACCTTGGATCATTGTTACTCTAACTTCCGCGACGCATATAAGGCCCTGCCCCGCCCCCCTTTCGGAAAAGCTGACCACGACTCCATTTTGCTGATCCCTGCCTACAGGCAGAAATTAAAACAAGAGGCTCCCACGCTGAGGTCTGTCCAACGCTGGTCAGACCAAGCTGACTCTACACTCCAAGACTGCTTCCATCACGTGGACTGGGACATGTTTCGTATTGCGTCAGATGGGAATATTGACGAATACGCTGATTCGGTGTGCGAGTTCATTAGAACGTGCATCGAAGATGTCGTTCCCATAGCAACGATACAAACATTCCCTAACCAGAAACCGTGGATTGATGGCAGCATTCGCGTGAAACTGAAAGCGCGAACCACTGCTTTTAATCAGGGCAAGGTGTCTGGCAACATGACTGAATACAAACAGTGCAGCTATTCCCTCCGCAAGGCTATTAAACAAGCTAAGCGTCAGTACAGAGACAAAGTGGAATCTCAATTCAATGGCTCAGACACAAGAGGCATGTGGCAGGGTCTACAGTCAATCACGGACTACAAGATGAAATCCAGCCCAGTCACGGACCAGGATGTCTTGCTCCCAGGCAGACTAAATAACTTTTTTGCACGCTTTGAGGACAATACAGTGCCACTGACACGGCCTGCAACGGAAACATGCGGTCTCTTCACTGCAGCCGAGGTGAGTAAGACATTTAAACGTGTTAACCCTCGCAAGGCTGCAGGCCCAGACGGCATCCCCAGCCGCGCCCTCAGAGCATGCGCAGACCAGCTGGCCGGTGTGTTTACGGACATATTCAATCAATCCCTATACCAGTCTGCTGTTCCCACATGCTTCAAGAGGGCCACCATTGTTCCTGTTCCCAAGAAAGCTAAGGTAACTGAGCTAAACGACTACCGCCCCGTAGCACTCACTTCCGTCATCATGAAGTGCTTTGAGAGACTAGTCAAGGACCATATCACCTCCACCCTACCTGACACCCTAGACCCACTCCAATTTGCTTACCGCCCAAATAGGTCCACAGACGATGCAATCTCAACCACACTGCACACTGCCCTAACCCACCTGGACAAGAGGAATACCTATGTGAGAATGCTGTTCATCGACTACAGCTCGGCATTCAACACCATAGTACCCTCCAAGCTCGTCATCAAGCTCGAGACCCTGGGTCTCGACCCCGCCCTGTGCAACTGGGTACTGGACTTCCTGACGGGCCGCCCCCAGGTGGTGAGGGTAGGCAACAACATCTCCTCCCCGCTGATCCTCAACACGGGTGCCCCACAAGGGTGCGTTCTGAGCCCTCTCCTGTACTCCCTGTTCACCCACGACTGCGTGGCCACGCACGCCTCCAACTCAATCATCAAGTTTGCGGACGACACAACAGTGGTAGGCTTGATTACCAACAACGACGAGACGGCCTACAGGGAGGAGGTGAGGGCCCTCGGAGTGTGGTGTCAGGAAAATAACCTCACACTCAACGTCAACAAAACTAAGGAGATGATTGTGGACTTCAGGAAACAGCAGAGGGAACACCCCCCTATCCACATCGATGGAACAGAAGTGGAGAGGGTAGCTAGTTTTAAGTTCCTCGGCATACACATCACAGACAAACTGAATTGGTCCACTCACACTGACAGCGTCGTGAAGAAGGCGCAGCAGCGCCTATTCAACCTCAGGAGGCTGAAGAAATTTGGCTTGTCACCAAAAGCACTCACAAACTTCTACAGATGCACAATCGAGAGCATCCTGGCGGGCTGTATCACCGCCTGGTACGGCAACTGCTCTGCCCTCAACCGTAAGGCTCTCCAGAGGGTAGTGAGGACTGCACAACGCATCACCGGGGGCAAACTACCTGCCCTCCAGGACACCTACACCACCCGTTGTTACAGGAAGGCCATAAAGATCATCAAGGACATCAACCATCCGAACCACTGCCTGTTCACCCCGCTATCATCCAGAAGGCGAGGTCAGTACAGGTGCATCAAAGCTGGGACCGAGAGACTGAAAAACAGCTTCTATCTCAAGGCCATCAGACTGTTAAACAGCCACCACTAACATTGAGTGGCTGCTGCCAACACACTGTCATTGACACTGACCCAACTCCAGCCATTTTAATAATGGGAATTGATGGGAAATTATGTAAATATATCACTAGCCACTTTAAACAATGCTACCTTATATAATGTTACTTACCCTACATTATTCATCTCATATGCATATGTATATACTGTACTCTACATCATCGACTGCATCCTTATGTAACACATGTATCACTAGCCACTTTAACTATGCCACTTTGTTTACTTTGTCTACACACTCATCTCATATGTATATACTGTACTCGATACCATCTACTGTATGCTGCTCTGTACCATCACTCATTCATATATCCTTATGTACATGTTCCTTATCCCCTTACACTGTGTATAAGACAGTAGTTTTGGAATTGTTAGTTAGATTACTTGTTGGTTATCACTGCATTGTCGGAACTAGAAGCACAAGCATTTCGCTACACTCGCATTAACATCTGCTAACCATGTGTATGTGACAAATAAAATTTGATTTGATTTGTTGTCTCCCTGTAGGGATATGAAGATTGTTCAGTGCTCTGATAAGTCTGAACGTCTCCGATGTTTTGTCTCTTTATCCTCCCCCTTTATAAACCATTTAGAAATGGCTCTCAACACCACCCATATTGTTGTGCTCTTTTCTCTTCTGTCAAATATAAATGTATTTTTGTCCTTTGTCCTCTGTCCTCTGTTACCATGACCCAGACCTGTCTGAGGGGTTTTAGTTTGGCAGCTGACAATTTGATACGGTTATGCTGTGAAGAAAAAACCTCTACTACTGCTGTCTCCCTCAGCAGCCCTGCCCCAGATTACCAGATTTCTCTTCCTCCCGTGTAAACAAGTCACATTTCATTTAGACTGAGGGACATTTAGCAGAGTGGTTAGGAGTAGAGAGGCTTTGCAGGGCTGCTTTTGGAGAGTTTTGTTCTACTTCAACTCTTACGTTCTCCTCACCCTCCTCTCCTTGCCCACTCACCCCCAATTCTGCTCTCCACACCCCCTTGCCAACCACACCCTGTTGTCCTTTCACTCTGTCTGTCATGTTTGATTGGGCCTTGTCAGGGGGACTACAGGGAGGTCTGGTTGTTTTGGACCAGCTCCGACCCCCTCCTCTCTCCCCTCCCTCTTCCAGTGTTGAGGATGTGTCTGGGTTTCCTCACCCGTCTCACTGGGAGAGATTAGGTTAGGTTCATTCTCTGGGTTTCTGGCCGGTGCTCGTCTCATGTCCCTCTCTCTTAGTGGGAGGACATGAGAAGACTGACGCCATGATTTAAGTCCCGTAGCCCCCCCCCATAATCTTTGCCTTGGGAGCAACAACAGAAACTGCCCTTTTTCAGGACCCTGTCTTTCAAAGATAATTAGTAAAAATCCAAATACCTTCACAAATAACTTTCCATGCATGTTCAATGAACAATAAACAATTCATGAACATGCCCCTGTGGAACGGTCGTTAAGACACTAACAGCTTACAGACGGTAGGCAATTAAGGTCACAGTTATGAAAACTTAGAACACTAAAGAGGCCCTTCTACTGACTCTGAAATACACCAAAAGAAAGATGCCCAGAGTCCCTGCTCATCTGCGTGAATGTGCCTTAGGCATGCTGCAAGGAGGCATGAGGACTGCAGATGTGGCCAGGGCAATAAATTGCAATGTCCATACTGTGAGATGCCTAAGACAGCGCTACAGGGAGACAGGATAGACAGCTGATCATCCTCGCAGTGGCAGAACACGTGTAACAACACCTGCGCAGGATCGGTACATCCGAACATCACACCTGCAGGACAAGTACAGGATGGCAACAGCAACTACCCGGGTTACACCAGGAACGCACAATCCCTCCATCAGTGCTCAGACTGTCCACAATAGGCTGAGAGAGGTTGGACTGAGGGCTTGTAGGCCTGTTGTAAGGCAGGTCCTCACCGGAAGTAGCCCAGTGGTTAGAGCGTTGGACTAGTAACTGAAAGGTTGCAAGATCGAATCCCCGAGCTGACAAGGTAAAAAATCTGTCGTTCTGCCCCTGAACAAGGCAGTTAACCCCCTGTTCCTAGGCCGTCATTGAAAATAAGAATTTGTTCTTAACTGACTTGCCTAGTTAAATAAAGGTTCAAAAATAAACATCACCGGCAACAACGACACCTATGGGCACAAACCCACCGTCGCTGGACCAGACAGGACTGGCAAAAAGTGCACTTCACTGACAAGTCGCGGTTTTGTCTCACCAGGGGTGATGGTCGGATTTCCGTTTATCGTTGAAAGAATGAACATTACACTGAGGCCAGTGCTCTGGTTCGGGATCGATTTGGAGGTGGAGGGTCCGTCATGGTCTGGGGCGGTGTGTCACAGCATCAACGGACTGAGCTTGTTGTCATTGCAGGCAATCTCAACGCTGTGCGTTACAGGGAAGACATCCTCCTCCCTCATTTGGTACCCTTCCTGCAAGCTCATCCTTACATGACCCTCCAGCATGACAATGCCACCAGCCGTTCTGTGCGTGATTTCCTGCAAGACAGGAATGTAAGTGTTCTGCCATGGCCAGGGAAGAGCCCTGGTCGCAATCCCATTTAGCACGCCTGGGACCTGTTGGATCGGAAGGTAAGGGCTAGGGCCATTCCCCCCCCAGAAATGTCCCGGAACTTGCAGGTTCCTTGGTGGAAGAGTGGGGTAACATCTCACAGCAAGAACTGGCAAATCTGGTGCAGTCCATGAGGAGGAGATGCACTGCAGTACTTAATGCAGCTAGTGGCCACACCAGATACTGCCTGTTACTTTTGATTTTGACCCCCCCCCCCTTTGTTCAGGGACAAGTTTCTGTTAGTCACATATCTGTGGAACTTGTTCAGTTTGTCACAGTTGTTGAATCTTGTTATGTTCATACAAATATTTACACGTGTTCATTTTGCTGAAAATAAACACAGTTGACAGTGAGAGGACGTTTCTTTTTGTGCTGAGTTTAATTGTTCATGTATTATTTCAAGGATGTGAACACAGTGGATTATGTGCATAGATTAAATTGTTCTTTACAGTGTTTGACAGATTTTTTTTCTCCTCCCTTACAGAATCCAGCCTGGTAGCCAGCAGTTTGTCCGGAAGCCCAAGTACTACCACACACAAACCACACACACACAGACACATGTCCAGCATCAGCCTGACAGACCCATTCCCCTGACAGTGGGACACAACCCCATCCACGGTGAGTAGCCCACCTCGTTTACCCTATCCTGTTCCTGTATTAACTTAACCTAAGCTCCATAAGAACTGGAAAAGAGCGCCACCATGTGGTGGTTTCCGAAAGAGGTGCTGGTTTAGATTATAGGTACAACTGTCCCGGGGGTCCTGTTCAGAGGACAGAAATACAATCCACACTTTATTACCACACTTCAAACAGGAAGAGGAATAGAATCAGTGAAAGTGATAGTGGTTTTCTGTAGGACAGAAGGAACAGGGAATATATATATTACAACAGCGTGGCAGCAGTGTTGGATACACAGTAGTAATAGCAGTGATACAATATATACAAATCGGCAATGGCATAGCAATGGGATAGCACATGATAGTAATGGCTATAGCAGTGTTAGCGGTGCTCGCATGGTAATATTATTGTCTGGTAATAAATATACAGTAATACACAGGGGCTAGTAAGCTAACATGCTACAGCGCAGTAATGCAGGCGAACAGGCTACAAAAGACAAAATGGTATCATGCTGTAGTATGGGCTAGAATAGCGTAGGCAGTATAAAATGGGATGTAATTAGTGACTAGCATAGTATACAATATGTACAGTCGTGGCTAAAAGTTTCCATATACTCCAGAATGTTATGAAGAGTGATCAGATGAATTGCAATTAATTGCAAAGTCCCTCTTTGCCATGCAAATTAACTGAATCCTCCAAAAAACATTTCCACTACATTTAAGCCCTGCTACAAAAGGACCAGCTGACATCATGTCAGTGATTCTCTCATTAACACAGGTGTGAGTGTTGACGAGGACAAGGATGGAGATCACTCTGTCATGCTGATTGAGTTCGAATAACAGACTGGAAGCGTCCAAAGGAGGGCGGTGCTTGGAATCATTGTTCTTCCTCTGTCAAGCATGGTTACCTGCAAGGAAATACATGCTGTCATCATTGCTTTGCGCAAAAAGGGCTTCACAGGCAAGGATATTGTTGCCAGTAAGATTGCACCTAAATCAACTATTTATCGGACCATCAAGAACTTCAAGCTGAGAGGTTCAAGTGTTGTGAAGAAGGCTTCAGGGCGCCCAAGAAAGTCCAGCAAGCTCCAGGACCGTCTCCTAAAGTTGATTCAGCTGTGTGATCGGGGCACCAACAGAACAGTGCTTGCTCGGGAATGGCAGCAGGCAGGTGTGAGTGCGTCTGCACGCACAGTGAGGCGAATACTTTTGGAGGATGGCCTGGTGTCAAGAAGTGCAGCAAAGAAGCCACTTCTCTTCAGGAAAAACATCAAGGATAGACTGATATTCTGCAAAAGGTACAGGGATTGGACTGCTGAGGACTGGGGTAAAGTCATTTTCTCTGATGAATCCCCTTTCCGATTGTTTGCGGGATCCAGAAAAAAGCTTGTCCGGAAAAGACAAGGTGAGCGCTTACCATCAGTTCTGTGTCATTCCAGCAGTAAAGCATTAAGGCAAAAGTGATAACTAAGTGGCTCAGGGAACAAAACATTAATATTTTGGGTCCTTGGCCAGGAGACTCCCGAGACCTTAATCCCATTGAGAACTTGTGGTCAATCCTCAAGAGGCGGGTGGACAAACCAAAACCAAAATTCTGACAAACTCCAAGCATTGATTATGCAAGAATGGGCTGCCGTCAGTCAGGATGCGGCCCAGAAGTTATTTGACAGCATGCCAGGGTGGATTGCAGAGGTCTTGAAAAAGAAGAGTCAACACTGCAAATATTGACTCTTTGCATCAACTTCATGTAATTGTCAATAAAATCATTTCAAACTTATAAAATGCTTGTATTTATACAGCAGTATTCCATAGTAACATCTGACAAAAACAATCTAGACACTGAAGCAGCAAATATTTGTGTAATTCTCAAAACATCTGGCCACAACTGTACAGTGGGAGCTAGCAGGGCTATAAGTAATAGCACACAGTAGTACAGTTGAAGTCGGAAGTTTACATATACTTAGAGTCATTAAAACTAGTTTTTCAACCACTCCACACATTTCTTGTTAACAAGCTATGGTTTTGGTAAGTCGGTTAGGACATCTACTTTGTGCATGACACAAGGAATCCAACAATTGTTTACAGACAGAGTATTTCACTTATAATTCACTGTGTCACAATTCCAGTGGGTCAGAAGTTTACATACACTAAGTTGACTGTGCCTTCAAAAAACTTGGAAAATTCCAGAAAATGATGTCATCGCTTCAGAAGCTTCTGATAGGTTGACATCATTTGAGTCAATTGGAGGTGTACTTGTGGGTGTATTTCAAGGCCTACCTTCAAACTCAGTGCCTCTTTGCCTGACATCATGGGAAAATCTAAAGAAATAAGCCAAGACCTCTGAAAAACATTGTAGACCTCTACAAGTCTGTTTAATCCTTGGGGGTAATTTCCAAACACCTGAAGGTACCACGTTCATCTGTACAAACAATAGTACGCAAGAAAAACACCACGCAGCTATCATACCGCTCAGGAAGGAGACGCATTCTGTCTCCTAGAGATGAATGTAATTTTGGTGCGGAAAGTGCAAATCAATCCCAGAACAACAGCAGACCTTGTGAAGATGCTGGAGGAAACAGGTACAAAAGTATCTATATTCATAGTAAAACAAGTCCTATATCGACATAACCTGAAAGGCCGCTCAGCAGGTGCACATGGGGACAAAGATTGTACTTTTTGGAGAAATGTCCTCTGGTCTGATGTAACAAAAATAGAACTGTTTGGCCATAATGACCATCGTTGTGTTTGGAGGAAAAAGGGGCAGACTTGCAAGCCGAAGAACACCATCCCAACCGTGAAGCACGGGGCTGGCAGCATCATATTGCGGGGGTGCTTTGCTGCAGGAGGGATTGGTGCACTTCACAAAATAGATGGCATCATGAGGAAGGAAAATTATGTCAATATATTGAAGCAACATCTCAAGACATTAGTCAGGAAGTTAAAGTTTGGTCGCAAATGGATCTTCCAAATGGACAATGACCCCAAGCGTACTTCCAAAGTTGTGGCACAATGGCTTAAGGACAACAAAGTCAAGGTTTGCTGTCTCGTCATTGTTGGTAGTCAGACCTACTTCTGTTGTTTCGTCTGCAAACTTGATGATTGAGTTGGAGGCGTGCGTGGCCACGCAGTCATGGGTGAACAGGGAGTACAGGAGGGGGCTGAGCAAGCAGGAGGGGGCCCCTGTGTTGAGGATCAGCAAAGTTTAGGTGTTGTTTCCTACCTTCACCACCTGGGGGCAGCCCGTCAGGAAGTCTAGGATCCAGTTGCACATGGCAGGGTTCAGACCCAGGGCCCCAAGCTTAATGATGAGCTTAGAGGGTACTATGGTGTTGAAGGCTTGCTATAGGGAATGAACATCATTTTTTATTTTTTTATTTTACCCTCTTTTTCTCCCCAATTTTCTGGTATCCAGTTGGTAGCTACAGTCTTGTCTCATCGCTTCAACTCCCGTACGGACTCGGGAGAGGTCAAGGTCAAGAGCCGTGCGTCCTCTGAAACACAACCCAACCAAGACACACTGCTTCTTGACACAATGCCCGCTTAATCCATAAGCCAGCCACACCAATGTGTCACTATTGGGGTGGTAAGCAAATTGAAGTGGGTCTGGGGTGTCAGGTAAGGTAGAGGTGATATGATCCTTAACTAGCCTCTCAAAGCACTTCATGATGACAGAAGTGAGTGTCACGGGGCGATAGTCATTTAATTCAGTTAAATGTCTTACTCACTTCGGCCACGGTGAACGAGAGCCCACAGTCCTTGGGAGCGGGCCTCGTCGGTGACACTATGTTGTCTTTAAAGCGGGCGAAGAAGGTGTTCAGCTTGCCTCTGAGCAAGACGTCGGTGTCCGCGACCTGGCTGGTTTTCCCTTTATAATCAGTGATTGTCTGTAGACCCTGCCACATACGTCTCGTGTCTGAGCCGTTGAATTACAACTCCACTTTGTCTCTGTACTGACGTTTTGCCTCTTTGATTGCCTTATGTACATAATAACTACACAGTTTTATTCAACCATATTCCCAGTCACATTGCCATGGTTAAATGTGGTGGTTCGCGTGTTCAGTTATGCACGAATGCTGCCATCTATCCACGGTTTCTGGTTTGGGTAGGTTTTAATAGTCACAGTGGGAATAACATCCCCTATACACTTCCTGATGAACTCAGTCACCGCGTCAGTGTTATTCTCAGAGGTTACCCGGAAGCTATCCTAGTCCGCGTGATCAAAACAATCTTGAAGCATGGATTCCGATTGGTCAGACCAGCATTGACTAGACCTTAGCACGGGTACTTCCTATTTTAGTTTATGCCTATAGGAAGAGAGGACCAAAATGGAATCTGGATCTGATTTGCCGAAGGGAGGGCGGTGGAGGGCCTTGTAGGCATCTCGAAAGGCGAGTAGCAGTGATCTAGTGCTTTTCCTAAGTGAGTACTACTGTCATTGTGTTGATAGAACTTCGGTAGCGTTTTCCTCAAATGTGCTTTGTTAAAATCCCCAGCTACAATAAATGCAGCCTTTTTCTCATGGCTTGAACATAAAGGTATACAGAACTATGCCAAAGGGGCAGAATGTGTGAAGTATGTGACATGGGAGACAATCCTGACATACACAAGGATGTTAGCATATACTAACAAAGCAATAGCAACCTATAACAGATCAAATATAAAGATGAATCATAACAAAACTCTCTTTCATGTTCAGTGATGCACCTCAGGAGCCTGAAGAAATTTGACTAGGCCCCTAAAACCCTCACAAACTCTACAGATACACCATTGAGAGCATCCTGTCGGGGCTCTATCACCGCCTGGTATGGCAATTGCACTGTCTGAAACCGCAGGGCTCTCCAGAGGGTGGTGCGGTCAGCCCAGCCTATCACCAGGGGCACACTGCCTGCCCTCTAGGACTTCAGCCAATCCAGCCACGGCCTGTTCACCCCGCTTCCATCTAGAAGGCATAGACCGTACAGGTGCATCAAAGTTGGGACTGAGAAACAGCTTCTATCTCCAGGCCATCAGACTGTTAAACAGTCACCACTAGCCGGCCTCCGCCCAGTACCCTGGCCTGAAACTTGGTCACTGTTCTAGCCAGCTACCACCCTGTACTCTACACAGCACCTTAGAGACTGCTGCCCTATGTATATAGAGTCATTGAATACTGGTAACTTTAATAATGTTTACATACTGTTTCACCCACTTTATATGTATATACTGTATTTTAGTCATTCCTCGTCCTATATAACTTTATGAGTTGTAGTGGAGGACAGTAGTATTATGTTTGTTCCTTATATAATGACAAACCGGGGCGTAGGTTTAACTACTTTTAATGAACATATACTTCAGCTTGAAAACTCCATGTTTAGCCATGCAAGGCATTCTTCAACCACCCGCATAGCCTGCTGGGTAACGTAGTCTAAATGTTATTAACACATAACAACACATCTTCTTTCCTTTAAAAGAAAACTACTTTTCTATATAACTACACATCACATCACATTTGTTTACTCAACCTGCATAACATGCCATTTTCAATAACACACATTTCTTTCCCCCAATTTTTTTTTTCCAACAATACTCTATTGTGGCTCTTTCTTTTCACATGAACAAAACATTCAGTCCAGGTGCCCCTTTTTTATTTTTATTTTTTGCAATTCTCAATAAGCCTTTCAGGAGCTCTGACAGTCCTTTTTGGTCATTCTGCTAAAGTGCTTCCTGAAACAGTTGGACAGCGTTCATTGTCAGTCAGGCTGTTCTGAATTGTCCATTTCTAAAGGCATTTGACGCTTCCGCAGTATCCTCCTGATGATCCTCAGTCCCTTGAGTGAATGGCTGCAGCCTTAGATCCACTCTGTTTCGTCTCAGTTTTGATCCATGCTGCGTTTGGATCTCATAGGATCACGGTGCAACTTCTCTCTGCACACACCCTTGCTGCATCCAGGTTCCTGTAGTGATGTCTCGGAGTCGTACATGATCTCCAGGTTTCAGTTCAGGTAAGTGTCTTGCACTTTTGTCGTGTCGTTGTTTTTGTTTGTCTTTCTGTTTTTCCTTCGCAAGTTTGACTTTGTGAGGACTTCTGGGTGTTAGCAAGTCCTCATGGATGGGTAGGTTGGTTCTGATGCGACGTCCCATCAACATTTGTGCAGGTGAAAGTCCGTTCCGCAGCGGTGCGCTGCGGTAGATCATCAGATTCTTTAGGAAATCCTCCTTTCCATCGTGTGCCTTTTTCATCAGACCTTTGACAATTTTGTAGTAGGGTCTATTGGGTACTGGATGATGCATTAGCGGCTCTGCTTGCTGCTTTGGCTTGTACGTCAAACACAGTTCACATGAATCAGTGGTCTGGCTGATTTCCTGGTTCATTCTTGGCCAGTACATTACTTCTCGTGATCGTCATTTGCATTTTTCCTCATCCTAGTGGCCCTCGTGTATTTTCTGTAGCATTTATTTGCATAGTGTCATGGGAATGACAATCTTGTTGCTTTGAACACTATGTCATCCACAACGGTGAGCTCTGCTCTGCACATCCAGTAATCCTGTATTCTCATTATCTCAACAGTTGTTTTTCTGTGCAGGCCAGTGTTGTTTCTTTCAACTCTGTCATTGTTTGGTCAGCTGCTGTCTCTCTTTTGATCTGCTCCATTCTCTCTGAAGACACAGGAAGTGATGCTTCGATCATGTCGACGGAGGCCTGAATCTGTGTTTTTCTGTGTGTCGAAGCTCTCCTTCTTGTCGACTGCTCGAGAAAGAGTGTCGGCGGCGAACATGAACTTTCCCGGGGTATAGATCATCTTCACATCATACTTTTGCAGTCTGATCAACATTCTCTGGATTCTCATTGGACAATCATTCAGTGGCTTAGACATGATTGACACCAATGGTTTGTGGTTGGTTTCTACTTCGAAGTCTCATCTGTAGACGTATTGGTGAAACCTTTCGCAAGCGTATGTGCTCGCCAGTAGTTCTTTCTCTATTTGTGCATACCTTGTCTCTGCGCCTGTCAAGGCTCTGGACGCATAAGCAACGGGTTGCCATGTGTCGTCATGCTGTTGCAGAAGAACTGCTCCCAGGCCAAGAACTGCTCCCAGACGCGTCTACAGAAATCCTTGTGCTATTCTCTGGATCATAGAACCTGAGCACTGTCTCTTCTGTGATTGTCTTCTTCAGGTTTTTGAAGCAGTTTTCCTATTTATGGGACCATTCCCATGTAATTTTCTGTTCCAGAAGACATCTGAGTGGAGCGGACTGTGCTGACAGTTGAGGTATGAACTTTGCAAGATAGGTGATCATGCCCATGAAGTTTCTCACATCGTCCTTGTTCTTCGGGTGCTCCATGTTGTTGATGGCTGATGTTTTCCTCGGGTCTGGTTTGACTACATCCTCTGAAAGTATGTTTCCCACGAAGGTAAGTGTTTTTACACCAAACTCGCATTTGTCCTTGTTTAGTTTTAGGTTGACTTTCTGTGTCAGGTCCAGCACTTGTCTCACTCTCGCATTGTGTGCTTCTTTTGTGGACCCCCAGACTCTCCACTCCTGGAATGTGCTCGAAGATCATGTGGATTGTCTTGTGGTAGATCTCTGGCTCTGAGAGACTCCCATGTGGTAGCCGAAGAAATCTGTACCTGCCCTCAGGTGTGTTGAATGTGCATAGCCTTGAGATTGTATCATCTAGCTTCATTTGCCAGAGTCCTGATGAGGCATCAAGCTTTATTACTGAACCACTTTGCTTCAGCAAACTGTGACATTATCTCCTCTCTGGTTGGCAACTTGAAATGCTCTCTCTTGATTGCTTTGTTGAGATCTCTCGGGTCTAGACATATCTTGAGATCTTTGTTGTGTTTCACCACAATAACCAGTGAGCTTTACCCAGTCTGTAGGTTCATCCATTTTTGTGATGACGTCCATCTTTTCCATGCATCCAAGTTCATCTATGAGTTTTTTCCTCGGTGCAAATGGAACTTTCCTGCATGCATGCACAACTGGAGTCATTTTGTCATCAGTACATATTTTGTGTTCTCCTGGTAAACATCCAAGACCCTCAAACAAATCCTCATATTCAGCCAGTAGCGATTCTTGGTCATTTTCAGTCTGTGATGTCACTACATACACTCTTTTCAACAAATTGAGCTTTTCACATGCATTAATTCCTAGAATAGGCTGTACACTCTTTTCCACAATCAGCAGCTGTGCTCTGAACTGTTTTCCTTTGTGCTGTAAAGTTACTATGCAGCTACCTTTGACTGGTACGTTCTCCCCAGTATAACCAGTAACCTTCATTTTCACCAGGTGTATTTTGCTCTTCACCTTCAGTGTTTTGTAGTCCTCCAGCGACAACAGGTTTACCTGTGCTCCAGTATCAAGCTTGAATGGTATTATAGTTTCATTCATAGTCCAATCCATTCAGCATTTACTGCATTGCGTATTTCCACAGAATCAACAAAGAATTATTCAATCTCCTCGACTGTGTGAACCTTTTTCTTTGTAGGAGAGCTTTGCAGCATTTTAAGAGATTATTATTTGTTTCCCTCAGTTGTTACATGATTTGCCATATGCAGGGCAGTTTTTGGGCTTGTGGATAAATCCACATTTTCCACATATAGTGTTTTGATTTCTCTCTTTTGCTTGTTTATGTTTTGTAAGGCGTTGTGTGTGTGTGTTGCTCGTCTCTTTTTATTGTATACACTGACGTCTCATCCCTGCACAGCTCTTTAGCTGGTGGTTTCAGCTGCTCGACACATTCACTGCTTTATCCAAAGTTCAATCTTGCTCACGCAGCAATCTCTCCTTGAGTCCATTATCAAGTATGCCACAGACTATCCTGTCTTTCACTACTTTTTCAGATTTTCAAATTCACACGTTTTGCTCAGTGTGTTCAGCTCAGCCAAATACTGGTCAAAACTGACTCCCTGTCTCTGATCATGAGAGAAAAACCTGTATCTCTCAAACGTGACATTCTGGCTTGGTACAAAGTACTCCTCAAATCTAGCCATTAGCACAGTCAATGTCAAGTTTGTCTCGTCTTGCTGAAAGCTTTTGTAAATATCCAATGCATCCTCTCCAATAACATGCAGACAAATGGAAGCTTTCAATTTGTCATCATCTCCCCCTGAACCACTGGCTGCTACGTAGATATTGAATCTCTGCTTGAAACGTTTCCAATTGTCAGCTAGATTGCCTGTTAACTGCATAGGAGTAGGAGGACTAAGCCTATCCATGACGGAGAACAGGAACAGTGTCGATTTCTCTTACTTCATTATGTTGCTCATCAACTTGCTCGTCAACAGATCCCAATGCAGCCTCGCTCTCGCTGCTGTTACTCTCTCGCTGCTGCGGCTCGTTGTCCTCGCTCTTGCAAGCTAGCATCTTCAACTACTCACGTCACTTGACTTGTGGTAGAATGTTCCATTTTCATCGCGGAAATTTGCAGTTACTCCTTTCTTTTCTCTGTCTCGTCATATCGACTACCAATCTGACACCATGTTATGTTTGTTCCTTATATAATGACAAACCGGGGCATGGGTTTAACTACTTTTAATGAACATATACTTCAGCTAGAAAACTCCATGTTTAGCCATGCAAGGCATTCTTCAACCACCCGCATAGCTTGCTGGGTAACATAGCCTAATTGTTATTAACACATAACATCACAAGTAGTTTATAGCGACCTTCCTAAACCTGCCCTCCTGGAAGCAACTAAAGCACAAGCAGGAATGGGTGTCTATTACCACCAGCAGGGAGAGCCAGTGATTGGTTGGCCCTAGTCAGCTGACTGATTTCCCTGGCAAACTGGTCCCTAACACATAGGTGTGAAGTGCCCTATGCCACTGAACAATAAGGTCAGGCTGAGAAAGGTGATGGATTTCTACCTCATCAGTAAAAGGCTACAAAGTTTGTCTCTCACAGGCCCAGAGAGAGGGTTAAAGAGAGGGTTTTTAACAGGAAGGTTAGCTACTGTACTGGACTGACAGGTGGCTTTATTGAAGCTCTAACCACAGATGTACGTAATTTAAGTCTTTGGAAGCTTTGGATATGCACCTGAAACACCAGGTGACTTTACGATGTGCAAAATAAGCTAAGAAACAGTCATCTTTACTCATAGGGCAGCACTATATTGTCACAAACCTCTGCTCTTAAATCAGCTAGTATTCACTAAGTGATGATTTTGTGAGTCTGAGACCTTTCCCACATTTTGCCAACCCTTGGTTCTGTGGCGGTACGCAAAGTCCTCAAACACTTTAAAGATGTTATTTCACAAATTAATTTAATTTTTTAATAAAAGTGTCGTCGGCTCAGCTTTAAAATTCCTGAGCTCTCCCAGGCACGGCTTCGCTGGCACGGGGCAGAGACTGGGGACGACTGAACCCGAGGTTTGGAAAATTCCGTGACAGGCTCTCTCTCTCTCTCTCTCTCTTTACTCTTTGAGCAGACCACACGACACCAGCTAGTGTCAGCAGATCCAGCTGAGCCAATTACACTGGCCTGTTTGTTATTTCAGGGCTGGAGATTTATCGGGCCGACCATTAATCACTGCCAAACGGACACTGTAGTGACGCTTTAGTTAGGTCAGCCTGTCATTATTTTAGCATGGGGTTTGGACTGCACCCATTTCTCACGTTACGGGAGCCAGTGCGATTTCAGCGCTATGCAGTAGTCCGCTCTCCCCCTGTGGAATGGGTTCCTGCTGTACTCTGAGTCATATAAAAACACACATAGCCTAATTGGGGAGTTCGGGGGTAGGGGCTGGGGGATAGGGTGTTGCCAGTGGGGAGGGGGAGGGGTTGCACTGATGGTATCCCAATCACTGTGTGGAAGGTGCATTTAAGTATATATGCTCTTTATTTAGTAAGATGAAATATCTGCCAATTTGAGAAAATGATCTGCCATGGTTGAATATAAAGCCAGATTGTTTATGGTAATAGGAGATTTAGTTTATGGCGAGGAAAATAACATCAAATCATCAATCAAATCACATTTTATTTGGCACGTGCCAAATACAACAGGTGTAGGACTTACAGTGACATGCTTACTTACAAGCCCCCAAATTAAGAAAAACAAGTGTTAAGTATTTACAAAAATAAACTGAAGTAAAAAAGAAATATATAAAAAAGAAAAAGAAAAATAACAAAATAGAAAAATAACAAACAACTAAAGAGCAACAATAAAATAACAGTAACGAGGCTATATACAAGGGGTACCGGTACAGAGTCAATGTGCGGGGGCACATGTTAGGGCCTTCCTCTGTTAGGGCCTTCCTCTGACACTGCCTGGTATAGAGGTCCTGGATGGCAGGAAGCTTGGCCCCAGTGATGTACTTGGCCGTACGCACTACCCTCTGCAGTGCCTTGCGGTCTGAAGCCGAGCAGTTCCCATACCAGGCGGTGATGCAACCAGTTCTCTATGGTGCAGCTGTAGAGATTTTTGAGGATCTGAGGACCCATGCCAAATCTTTTCAGTCTCCTGAGGGGGAATAGGCTTTGTCGTGCCCTCTTCACGACTGTCTTGGTGTGTTTGGACCCTGATAGTTCTTTGGGGATGTTGACAAGCTCTCAACCTGCTCCACTACAGCACCGTTGATGAGAATGGGGGCGTGCCTTGCCCTCCTTTTCCTGTAGTCCACAATCATCTCCTTTGTCTTGATCATGTTGAGGGAGAGGTTGTTATTCTGGCACAGCGCTACCAGGTCTCTGACCTCCTCCCTATTGGCTGTTTCATCGTTGATCAGGCTATCACTGTTGTGTCGTCTGCAAACTTAATGTTGGTGTTGGAGTCGTGCTTGGCCATGCAGTCATGGGTGAACAGGGAGTACAGGAGGGGACTGAGCACCCACCCTTGAGTGGCCCCCGTGTTGAGTATCAGCGTGGCAGATGTGTTGTTCCCTAACCTTACCACCTGGGGGTGGCCCGTCAGGAAGTCCAGGATCCAGTTGCAGATGGAGGTGTTTAGTCCCAGGGTCCTTAGCTTAGTGATGAGCTTTGAGGGCACTATGGTGTTGAACGCTGAGCTGTAGTCAATGAATAGCATTCTCACGTAGGTGTTCCTTTTGTCCAGGTAGGAAAGGACAGTGTGGAATGCAATAGAGATTGCGTCATCTGTGGATCTGTTGGGGCGGTATGCAAATTATAGTGGATTTAGGGTTTCTGGGATAATGGTGTTGATGTGAGCTACAGACGTGAGTGCTACAGGTCGGTAATCATTTAGGCAGGTTACCTTGGTGTTCTCGGGCACAGGGACTATGGTGGTCTGCTTGAAACATGTTGGTATTACAGACTCTGTCAGGGACAGGTTGAAAATGTCAGTGAAGACACTTGCTTGTTGGTCAGCGAATGCTGGGAGTACACGTCCTGGTAATCCGTCTGTCCCTGCGGCCTTGCGAATGTTGACCTTTTTAAAGATCTTACTCACATTGGCTACGGAGAGCGTGATCACACAGTCATCCGGAACAGCTGGTGCTTTCATGCATGCTTCAGGGTTGCTTGCCTCGAAACGCGCATAAAAGTAATTTAGCTCATCTGGTAGGCTGGTGTCACTGTGCAGCTTGTGGCTGTGCTTCCCTTTGTAGTCCATAATAGTTTGCAAGCCCTGCCACATCTGATGATGTAGTGGGACTTGCAATGACACCCTGTGTAGTAGGATTCAATATTAGTCCTGTATTGACGCTTTGCCTGTTTGATGGTTCATCACAGGGCATAACAGGATTTCTTATAAGCATCCCACTCCTTGAAGGTGGCAGCTCTACCCTTTAGCTCAGTGTGGATGTTGCCTGTAGAACAGCTGGTATGTTCTTTTTTTTTTATTTTATTTTAACCTTTATTTATCTAGGCAAGTCAGTTATGAACAAATTCTTATTTTCAATGATGGCCTGTTCAGGGGCAGAATGTCAGCTCGGGGATTTGAACTTGCAACCTTTCGGTTACTAGTCCAACGCTCAAACCACTAGGCTTCCCTGTTTTTTTAAATGTTATTTATTTGACCTTTATTTAACTAGGCAAGTCAGTTAAGAACAAATTCTTGTTTTCAATGACAGCCTAGGAACAGTGGGTTAACTGCCTGTTCAGGGACAGAATGTCAGCTCGGGGATTCGAACTTGCAACCTTTCGGTTACTAGTCCAACGCTCAAACCACTAGGCTACTCTGCCGCCCCGTACGGTCACTGTGAGGACGACGTCATCAATGCACTTATTGATCAAGCCAGTGACTGATGTGGTGTACTCCTCAATGCCATCAGGAGAGTCCCCTAACATATTCCACTCTGTGTTAGAAGAACAGTCCTGTAGCTTAGCATCTGAGTCATCTTGACCACTTCTGTATTGAGTGAGTCACTGGTACTTCCTGCTTTCATTTTCGCTTGTAAGCAGGAATCGGGAGGATACAGTTATGGTCAGATTTGCGGAATGGAGGCCAAGGGAGTGCTCTGTACGCATCTGTGTGTGTGGAGTAAAGGTGGTCTAGAGTTTTTTTCTCTCTGGCTGCACATGTAACATGCTGGTAGAAATTAGGTAAAACTTATTGTTTCCCTGCATTAAAGTCCTCGGCCTCTAGGATAGCCACCTCTGGATGAGCGTTTTCTTGTTTGCTTATGGCCTTATACAGCTCGTTGAGTGCGGTCTTAGTGCCAGCATCGGTTTGTGGTGGTAAATAGACACCTACAAAAAATATAGATAACTCTCTTGGTAAATAGTGTGGGCTTCAGCTTATTATGAGATACTCCACCTCAGGCTAGCAAAACCTTGATACTTCCTTAATATTAGATTTCATGCACCAGCTGTTATTGAGAAATAGACACAGATCACCACCCCTCGTCTTACCGGAGGCAGCTGCTTTATATTGTCGTCATTCAGGCACGACTCATTGAAACATAATATATCACCGTTTTTAATGTCCAATTGGTTGGATAGCCTTGATCTACGCTCATCCAGTTTGTTATCCAATGATTGCACGTTGGCTAATAGGACTGATGGTAGAGGTGGTGGATTACCCACTCGCCGTCGGATCCTTACAAGGCACCCGACCTACGTTCCCGATATCGCCGTCTCTTCTTCATGCGAATGCAGGGATTTTGTCCTTTTCTGAAGTAAGTCCTTTGCATCCGACTCGTCCAGTACGAGGTGAGTAATTGCTGGCATGATTTCCAGATGCTCCTTTCGGTCATTTGAGACGGTGGCAGAAACATTATGTACAAAATAAGTTACAAATAATGCGAAAAAACACACACAATAGCGCAATTGATTAGGAGCCCGTAAAACTGCAGCCATCTCCTCCGGCGCCATTGAAACATTTAAGATGGTATGTTAGTCTTTAGATGGGATCTATATATATATAAACATCTGTTACATTGTCAGCTGCCTCTAGTCAGATAATGGTAAATGGTAAATACATTGTCTTACTCAACGGTCATTTCATCTAAATGGATAAAAGGCAGCAATTGTTCCTTATGGGCATAAACAGTACACACACACACACACACACACACACACACACACACACACACACACACACACACACACACACACACACACACACACACACACACACACACACACACACACACACACACACACACACACACACACACACACACACACACACACACACACACACACACACACACACACACACACACACACACACACACACACACACACACACACACACACGTCTGCTGTAACTGGAGCTTGCAGTTAGGCAGCAATGGGATTCTTCAAATTGCAGCCCCAGCGGTAATGGCATAAAGAGTTAAGCATTGCCTGCTGCTCGGCTCTGTCTAAAATGAATTATTAGCCTCATTTTCTGTGGGCAATTTCAGATACAGGAAGGGTGTGGGAGAGAAAATGAAATGACAGAGCAAGGTGATACACTGTGTCATCCAACAGAGAACCCCTCAATTGCTGAAACAACAAGTGTGACAGACTGATATGAATGGGAGAGGCCATCTCCAGTCTGCTGAGCTGTTGAATAGCTGTTATCTGCTCCTCTTAAAGCTCCCCCGCTGAATAGCCTTGCGGCCCCTTCATGGAAGACACGTTGTCTTCCATTTACACTTTACGATGTGGCCGAACAGTCAAGTGGCTTTTGAAAGTAAGATACATGAATAATGCATGACTTGTGGTTGGACGCGTAGTGGCTTGGAGGATTTCATGATGATTTCCCATCCCATGGTATGTATTTAAGGTTATACTGTACATCTGATATGCTGTACACCTAGATATGCTGTACACTTTCTACTGTGTTGGCAGAGGATATACATATTTTAACCTCCTGTTAGACTTCCTTCGGTAAGCAAGTCATTTGCTGACCTGGAAGTGAATGGCTCCATGTCCGTCTACCCAGACAGTCTCTGTGCTATAAATGGAGCAGTCTGCAGACACAACAGCCTCCGCTGGTCTCTGTGTCTGTCTGCGTCTTCCTCCCTCTCCCCTCTGGGGCCCTTGTGGCTGCAGTCCTCAGCCAGCCCCAGCCTGGCCACAGAGCTACAAATAACCCCAGTCCACTCTCATACAGCTCCAGTGTGGGACCATCAGGGATATGTCCAGGCATCAGAGAGAAGAGAGAGAGAGAGATGGTGAGGAGGGGAGGGGAGACGGAAAGAGTGGACAAAAGGGGAAATAAAGTAGTGATGCGAAGTTCGGCTCTTTTTACGGACTTTACTGATTTTTTTCAACTCTTTCTGTATTTTTGACTAATTTCTTTAATTTGTAATGCCCAGAGCAGGACCCCCTACCGATGAACAAGAAAGAGTCATGATTCTACAAGCCTCTCGTTCACTATAGGGGTATTAGAGCTGTCATTTGGACTACATTGTGGACTACTCTTGGCAGAACACAATGCTTGACTGCAGCGAGGGAGATAAGCACGATATTGTTTGCAAACTGCAGCAGCCCCTTAAACGATTAGTTCTCGAGTTTGAGTTTGTTGAGCTGAACATCAATAACATTCAATAATCAATGAATTGCATTCGTTCTTGCACCATGCGATCAATGATCAGTTCGAACATGTATTTTTCTTCTCTTTGCTGCCTGCAGCATTCGTTGGTTGGAGAACGTATCCAGAGCCGCTAAGCCGGAGGAGGGCGTATTAATCCCCGGTTAAAGGAACAAGTGGAATGAGTGAATCATGACTCTTGAGTCAGTAAAAAGAGTCATTCAAAAATATTGAATTGTTCACAAACTGCACATCACTAAGACACAGTAGAGGTCTTAAAAGGAAAATGAATGCACCTGTACAAGGACACAATATAACCCCATCCCCTGCCCTCTGCCTCCCGCCCCCATCCCCATCCCATGCCTCCTGCCCCCTGCCCCCCGCCTCCTGCCCCCTGCCTCCTGCATCCCGCACAAAACACTTCATCTTGCAAAAAACTTACAGTAGATACACTGCCTATGTTACAATGAATGGCGCCTCAGGCCTTCAGCTCCCCATTGGTAGGGATGTCACCGTTGGCTTTAGCCCAGTGGTGTTGGTGTGCTACCTGACTGATGGAGTAGCTGAATGGGGAGAATGTTTGTGCTCCTAAATCGCTGGGCCTGCAGCCTTCCTGTCAGCCCTGTCCCACCCAACAGACAGCCTGTCAGCAGCTAGCTATGGTGCCTTGTCTGGGAAAGTAATTCTCCCCGCCGGCCACTGTCCCCCAGCTCTCCCACACAGACAAACTAGGCTCCCGCTCTAAGCTGTAGATCGCCGTGTTGGAAGGCTACATGTTTGGCTTCAAAGACTGCTGTCTTCGACCCCATACAGGGAAACATTGGACCAGTAGAGTTCCACCAGGGGAGCTCAAAAGAAGACCCTCTTTTTCCGTGCAGACTCGCTTTCTCCATATCCCCCCCACATCCCTCCAGTCTAGCCTAGCCTGTGTGTTCTCAGCCCCTTCCTCTAGCATCCCCATGCGTCTTCCATGCTGATTGATGTCTGCGTTCTGTCTGAGACGCCCCTCCAGCTTCTCTCTCCATATGCTCCACAGAGCTGCTCCACAGAGCTGCTCCACAGAGCTGCTCCACAGAGCTGCTCCACAGGGCTGGAGAAGTCTACCGTGCCGTGCGAAGGATCTGCTTACATACGGAGGCAGCTCTTATGGAGGCAGAAGAGGGATAGAGGGATGAAGACGGACATGTTTTTATCACTGTTGAGGCCAGGGACTCCAAGCTGTGTCAGAGTAGTTAAGGCATGTGTTGAGCATGGTGTAGGGGGGCTGTCCGACGACAGCAGAGCCTTCTATATATCTCTATGTGCTAGGAAATGTGATCTGTTTCCAAGGCTTCTCCTGTCCATACTTCTCTATACACCCTGTCAACGGTGACACCCAGGCCTTCTCTGAATGAACGCGCTTGTGGTAGTAGCTTAATCACCCAGAAACCCCAGAAAGTAAAGAGCTACAAACTGCTGGGAGGTAACGGCCAAATGAATGCTCAGCCCCCAGAGAGAAACCAGTACGTTTCTGGGTCACAGTGTGATGAGGTCGATGGCAAACCCGGCATAATACAGTGAACGCTAGAGTGCAGAGAGACTGAACGGCCTGGTGGACACTCCGCTGGGAACTCTTAGTCTAGGCGCAGTGTAGCAGACACAGGAAGCCCTGGTGTGACACGGGGGATTATACTGTAGGTAAAGAACGCAGGACCTCTCGGCAAGCAGCAGGCAGTTTGATGGAGAGGTTGACGGTTCTCATGTGTAGACCCCTACCAGGAGCCAGAGCCTGAGTGGAGCCTGATATGTCTATAGGGTCTTAAAGGAGCAGAGCAGGTTGTTAAAGCAGACCTTTTCCCCCATCGACTCTCCCATGCCAGCATCAGTCAGAGCAATGCTCCTTCCTACATTGGAACGGCGCTCCTTCCTACATTGGAACGGCTCCTTCCTTCTACTTGGAAATGACATTTGGCAAACTTGTCTTTTAAACACTATGTCTATTATGTATATAATACAGTTGGCTCACGTTTAAAACCAACTGTCTATTAGTCCTTGGCTTTTGACTACATCATATTAGTTCCCCTTTATGTCCACATCTTCTTTTTTTTCATCTTATGGCAAATATTTAGGCAGCCCAAAAGTCTGTAATCCAGTGGTTTTGCCTGCTTTCTGGTGTAGAGGAAAAAGCCCTCGCTCCCCTTGGCCATGCTCCCTGCATCTCTGCCCTGTCTGGTGTGAACAGCTGACAGCCGCAGACAAAATGTTGAGCTCAGGAGTCTGGGGTTTTGGGGAAGTTTGGACGGGTGGGGGGGGCATGCAAAGTAGTAAAGACAGGACGTAGAGAGAGACGTTGGTGAAGGGAAAAGGAAGATGTGAATGGGAGAAAAAAAAGGAAGGGGAGCTGAGGAACTTTCTATAAAGACGTGTGTCACTGAATGCAGAAAAGTAGAAGGGGAAAGGTTGGAGGAGGCTAGTCTGGGAAGGGATGCGGTAAACCTCGTACAGATGTTTGTGATCAATACTCTTCTCTCTGTCTCGCTAGTCTCTCTCTCTCTCTCTCTCTCTCTCTCTCTCTCTCTCTCTGTCTCTCTCTGTCTCTCTCTGTCTCTCTCTCTGTCTCTCTCTCCCTCCCCCTCTCTTTCTCTGTCTGTCTGATATGAGGGCTGGGTTTGGTGGTGAGGGAGGAAGGGGAGAGGATAGGCGAATGGGCGGACGGGTAGGCTGATAGTTTCTATCTCGGTGCAGTGGGTAGCCTGTAACTTCATCCTAAAGTGCAGAGAGGGACAGAGAGAGAGAGGAGGTGATCTTAGGAAGAGACACAGCAAAAGCATTTTGGGAGAACTTTCTTTCAGACAGAGGTGCCAATGACCTAGAACATTTGCTAGGTGGGAGACAGGAAAGAAAGGGAGGGAGAAAGTGAGAGAGAGAAATAAGAAGAGGGGGGGAAGGCCGAGAAAGGGAGGGAGAAAGTGAAAGAGAGAAATAAGAAGAGGGAGGGGGGAAGGCAGAGAAACCAGGGCCGACTACACCGCCATGCCCACTCGTTGTGCGTCTTGGAATAAAGCATGGCATTGTGATCTGCCAATACCCACCTCTCAGGGAACTTGACTTTTGATGAAGAATTGGAGTGCATCCCAGAGTTTTGTTTGCTGAGCTCTCTCTCCCTCTGTTTTTTCTCTTTCCCTCCTCATGTTTCAGAGACGCCACCGGATTTAGAAGCAGTGGGAGAGAAAGAGAGAGGGAATGAAAGAGAAAGATAAAAGGGGAAAGGAGAGACACAACGGTGGTATATGTGAATAGAGAGGACAACAGTCCTTTCAGTTATTGTTTTGACTGAACTCTTTGTTCGTGATCGTCTGTGACAGGCCACTCAAGGTGTTACCAACTAACCAATGGATACAAGACTGACTAGACTCTCCCTCCCTTCCCTCTTCTTTCTGATGGTGTGCTGTGCGTCCCGGCTGGCAGTGGGGAACCACACGGGACGGATCAAGGTGGTCTTCACACCCACCATCTGCAAAGTGACCTGCACAGGGGGGCGGTGCCAGAACAACTGTGAGCTGGGCAACACCACCACCATCGTCAGTGAGAACGGCCATGCCGCAGACACCCTCACTGCCCCCAACTTCAGAGTAGGTGAGTGATCTCTGGTCCAGTGTATCATCACCCTTCCCCCAATCTGCTTCCGTCTTGTGTTCATCCAATGTGGTCGCTGTCTTGTGTCTGGTGATTAATGCGGTAGAAAGCATCCGGCTTCAGGGTGGTTTATTATGTTGTGTGTGTTGGTGCGTGTGCGCATGACCTGCGTTCTGTATGAGGTGTGAAGCTATTTTGATGATTAATGTTTACATTATGTGCCGACTGTATTTTCCTGCATAAATGTGTAGTATCTGATTTACATGCTACATACCAGAGATTATCAACTGGATTCAGCCGCAGGGCGATTGTTTCTCGAGCGGGTGGTCAGGGAGCCAGAATATAATCACAAATCATTGATGTACTACAAATTGACCGCAAGAAGCCCAAACCTTGCTTACATTTTCATACGATCTCAAAATGTAAATCACTTGGAGATGATTTCCTGGTGTTTTTACAGTATTTGATGTCCATCAATGATGGTCAGAAAACTTGGGGGGCCAAATAAAATCATTCGCGGACCAAATTAGGCCCGCGGGCTGCCAGTAGGGGAACCCTGCTATATGCAAAATAGAATAGTGACTGTTCCAATACAGGATCACAAAAGGTGGGTGTTCCTTAATGTGTTGCACAGACCCTGAAAAAGTCTAGTATGCTAATCTGTCTCAATCCTTATACGGAGCTCACCACTGTCTGTTGCCCCTTGCTCTTGACACAGACATGTGGGAAAACCCAAAGAAAACCAATTCCTGTCTGACTCCGCAGCAAACACAGCTAGGAGAGCGCTCGCTCTGCTTCTGTGACTTTAATCATGTTTACATACTGCTTTACTCATCTGATATTTAGAAAGCGTATTCTATTTTACTGTATTTTAGTCAATGCCACTCCGACATTGATCGTCCTAATATTCATATATTTCTTAATTCCATTCTTTTACTTTTAGATTAGTGTGTATTGTTGTACATTGTTAGATACTACTGCACTGTTGGAGCTAGGGACACAAGCATTTAGTTAGATACTACTGCACTGTTGGAGCTAGGAACACAAGCATTTAGTTAGATACTACTGCACTGTTGGAGCTAGGAACACAAGCATTTAGTTAGATACTACTGCACTGTTGGAGCTAGGAACACAAGCATTTAGTTAGATACTACTGCACTGTTGGAGCTAGGAACACAAGCATTTAGTTAGATACTACTGCACTGTTGGAGCTAGGAACACAAGCATTTAGTTAGATACTACTGCACTGTTGGAGCTAGGAACACAATTTTTGTTGGAGCTAGGAACACAAGCATTTAGTTAGATACTACTGCACTGTTGGAGCTAGGAACACAAGCATTTAGTTAGATACTACTGCACTGTTGGAGCTAGGAACACAAGCATTTAGTTAGATACTACTGCACTGTTGGAGCTAGGAACACAAGCATTTAGTTAGATACTACTGCACTGTTGGAGCTAGGAACACAAGCATTTAGTTAGATACTACATTTAGTTAGCACTGTTGGAGCTAGGAACACAAGCATTTAGTTAGATACTACTGCACTGTTGGAGCTAGGAACACAAGCATTTAGTTAGATACTACTGCACTGTTGGAGCTAGGAACACAAGCATTTAGTTAGATACTACTGCACTGTTGGAGCTAGGAACACAAGCATTTAGTTAGATACTACTGCACTGTTGGAGCTAGGAACACAAGCATTTAGTTAGATACTACTGCACTGTTGGAGCTAGGAACACAAGCATTTAGTTAGATACTACTGCACTGTTGGAGCTAGGAACACAAGCATTTAGTTAGATACTACTGCACTGTTGGAGCTAGGAACACAAGCATTTAGTTAGATACTACTGCACTGTTGGAGCTAGGAACACAAGCATTTAGTTAGATACTACTGCACTGTTGGAGCTAGGAACACAAGCATTTAGTTAGATACTACTGCACTGTTGGAGCTAGGAACACAAGCATTTAGTTAGATACTACTGCACTGTTGGAGCTAGGAACACAAGCATTTAGTTAGATACTACTGCACTGTTGGAGCTAGGAACACAAGCATTTAGTTAGATACTACTGCACTGTTGGAGCTAGGAACACAAGCATTTAGTTAGATACTACTGCACTGTTGGAGCTAGGGACACAAGCATTTAGTTAGATACTACTGCACTGTTGGAGCTAGGGACACAAGCATTTAGTTAGATACTACTGCACTGTTGGAGCTAGGAACACAAGCATTTAGTTAGATACTACTGCACTGTTGGAGCTAGGAACACAAGCATTTAGTTAGATACTACTGCACTGTTGGAGCTAGGAACACAAGCATTTAGTTAGATACTACTGCACTGTTGGAGCTAGGAACACAAGCATTTAGTTAGATACTACTGCACCGTTGGAGCTAGGAACACAAGCATTTAGTTAGATACTACTGCACCGTTGGAGCTAGGAACACAAGCATTTAGTTAGATACTACTGCACTGTTGGAGCTAGGAACACAAGCATTTAGTTAGATACTACTGCACTGTTGGAGCTAGGGACACAAGCATTTAGTTAGATACTACTGCACTGTTGGAGCTAGGAACACAAGCATTTAGTTAGATACTACTGCACTGTTGGAGCTAGGGACACAAGCATTTAGTTAGATACTACTGCACTGTTGGAGCTAGGAACACAAGCATTTAGTTAGATACTACTGCACCGTTGGAGCTAGGAACACAAGCATTTAGTTAGATACTACTGCACGTGGAGCAAGGGAGCTAGGAACACAAGCATTTAGTTAGATACTACTGCACTGTTGGAGCTAGGAACACAAGCATTTAGTTAGATACTACTGCACTGTTGGAGCTAGGGACACAAGCATTTAGTTAGATACTACTGCACTGTTGGAGCTAGGGACACAAGCATTTAGTTAGATACTACTGCACTGTTGGAGCTAGGGACACAAGCATTTAGTTAGATACTACTGCACTGTTGGAGCTAGGGACACAAGCATTTAGTTAGATACTACTGCACTGTTGGAGCTAGGGACACAAGCATTTAGTTAGATACTACTGCACTGTTGGAGCTAGGAACACAAGCATTTAGTTAGATACTACTGCACTGTTGGAGCTAGGGACACAAGCATTTAGTTAGATACTACTGCACTGTTGGAGCTAGGGACACAAGCATTTAGTTAGATACTACTGCACTGTTGGAGCTAGGAACACAAGCATTTAGTTAGATACTACTGCACTGTTGGAGCTAGGGACACAAGCATTTAGTTAGATACTACTGCACTGTTGGAGCTAGGGACACAAGCATTTAGTTAGATACTACTGCACTGTTGGAGCTAGGGACACAAGCATTTCGCTACTCCCACGATAACATCTGCTACATGTGTGTACGTGACCAATACCATTTGATTTGATTTTGTTACTCAGTTTGTGGTTCAAGACACTTATTTTAATCATCACCAAATGCCTATATCATGTTGTGAAGTGCAGGCAAATTTAGCAGCTTAACTTGCCTTTTCCTGCTCTGTGTGCAGATCTGCAGTCTCGAGCGTTGCTCTGTCCGTGTGACTGTCTCTTTAAATGAGAGCACCTGGCGCAGTATCAGCCTAATGTACCCGTCGAGGCATGCAGTCTGTCCCAGGCCGGCTCTTCCCTACATGCTCAGAGCCAAGAGGGCTATTAAGTAGCACAGACGAGAGCCTAAAAAAAGGAGAGCAGCGTTTTATTTACAGTGTGCGGGCCCATCTCCAGCAGCAGAGATGGAATAAATCCCATGTTTGTTTATCATACCTGAGTGATGAGAAAGAAGGAGGAGGGAGAGTGTTGCTTCATAATAAGAAAGGGGGGGGGATGTGTCCCTGCTTGCTACAGGGTGTTGGCTAATTAACACGCTTACCAAGCCCATAACAAGCTTAAGTTGTTTTGTGATTTGTGACTCATTTATCCAGGGCGAGTTGCAACTGTACTTTTTACCCACTTAACACGGTACTAAATGCCTGTTGGAGGCTCTGTAAAGGAAAAATGTATTTTACAGTCCTGTGGAAAGAGGGTTAGATCATAGTGGTGGGTTGAACTGTGCTGTTCTTACGACATTTTGTGCAATTAAAACACAATACATTCTTTGAGAATATGATAGGAATAATTTGATGATGTGGGTTGGATTTGGGGAAAACAAAGGCGTTGAGATGAGGGGGAAAAAAACCTGCCGGTGATTTTAAGCATCCGTCTGATTTACAAGCAGCAGCAGTCTCATTTTCTCCACATTCCTTTTTGGGTTGCTGCCCTGCCTAGTCAGCGCTCAGGGCTGGAGGCCTGGTGGTTTTGGGCCGCCATATTACCCTCTGTCGCCGATGGAGACAGCCCCTAAACTCTCCTGCAGTCCAACTCCGCTAGACTTGTATGTGGAAAGAGAGAAGGACCCAGCTGCACAGTTTACTACTGTACAGTCTACTGGCTTGCAGATTGTATAACGGTCTCGTTCAGTTTCCATATCAGCTCCTTACTGATAACGGAATAACATTTCTCCCTCGCATCCTCTCTCTGTCTCTCTGTCTCTCTGTCTCTCTGTCTCTCTCTCTCTCTCTCTCTCTCTCTCTCTCTCTCTCTCTCTCTCTCTCTCTCTCTCTCTCTCTCTCTCTCTCTCTCTCTCTCTCTCTCTCTCTCTCTCTCTCTCTCTCTCTCTCTCTCTCTCTCTCTCTCTCTCTCTCTCTCTCTCTCTCTCCTTTGTCTCTCTCCACTGTCACAGTATTCTATGGGGGATAAGGGACCCTTTCAGAGTGGTGTTTCTCCATACCTCAGTGGTCTTTTTGGCGTATTGTGTCCCCAGTTGTGCGCATTGCCTGTCCAAGTATTGTGAGCCTCCTGGATCGGTCCAGGCTTCATATTTAAAAATGGTCACGGCTGCCAGTTAATTTTGTGTGTTAGCTTCGTTCTAGACGATTTCATCAAAATAATTCCTCTGTTTCCTATTATACGGCCATAGCGGGAATGAATACAAATGTATCAGCACGGCGTCTCATTCTTCTCCTCTTCCTATTAACCATGTCACTGTACAGTAATTCACTTTCCACACGCTTGGCGATTGGCCTCTGGGCTTACTCTTGCAATTATCACTTTCCTCTCTCTCAACCAATGAGTGTAAACCTTGGGATGTATCCATGTTCTCTCATATTTGCTGTTTTTCAGCAACAGTTGTCGACAACCATCCCCCTCCCCACCACCGGCTATACTACCCTTAAAGAGATACTTCGGGATATTGGCAGAGTCAGAGGAACTGATGGATACCATTTGTATGTATTTGTGTCCAGTAGGAAGGAAGTTGGAGGTAGTTTTGCGAGCCAATGCTAACTAGCGTTAGTTAGCAATTGTACTAGCGCTAGTGAGCAACTTCCTTCAAACTGCATTCCTCAGAGACAAGGCCATATCCCAAACTATTTAATACAATTCTATTTTGCAATCTGTCTCTGTTGTTCATCCAGTTAAACCTGTACTCGATTGAACTCAAGATGGAGGTGAGATGGAGGGAAGCATTTTATATATACCCCTTTTCTTCACCCAGCACCTCCCTACAAATACACGACATGGCCAAAAGTATGTGGACATCCCTTCAAATTTGTGGATTCAGCTACTTCAGTCACACCCGTTGCTGACAGGTGTATAAAATCGAGTACACAGCCATGCAATCGCCATAGACAAACATTGGCAGTAGAATGGCCGCAACTGAAGAGCTCAGTGACTTTCAACGTGGCACCATCACAGGATGCCACCTTTCCAACAAGTCAGTTCCTCAAATTTCTGCATTGTTAGAGCCGTCCCGGTCAACTGTAAGTGCCGTTATTGTGAAGTGGAAACGTTTAGGAGCAACAATAGCCGAGCCGCGAAGTGGTAGGCCACACAAGCTCACAGAACGGGACCGTCGACTGCTGAAGTGCGTAGCAAGGTAAAAATTGAAGCAACATCAACACAAGAACTGTTTGTCGGGAGCTTCATGAAATGGCCAAGCAGCCGCACACAATCCTAAGATCACCACGCAGAATGCCAAACATTGACTGAAGTGTTGTAAAGCTTGCCGCCATTGGACTCTGGAGCAGTGGAAACGCGTTCTCTGGAGTGATGAATCACGCTTCACTATCTGGCAGTCTGACGGATGAATCTGGGTTTGGCGGATGCCAGGAGAACGCTATCTGTCCCAATGCAGTGCCAACTGTAAAGTTTGGTGGGGAAGGCACTTTCCTGTTTCAGCATGACAATGCCCCCGTGCACAAAGCAAGGTCCGTACAGAAATGGTTTTGTCGAGATCGGTGTGGAAGAACCTGACTGGCCTGCACAGATCCCTGACCTCAACACCTTCGAACACATTTGGGATGAATTGGGATGCTAACTGCGAGCCAGGCCTAATCGCACAACATCAGTGTTCGACCTCACTAATGCTCTTGTGGCTGAATGGAAATAAGTCCCCGCAGCAATGTTCCAACATCTAGTGGAAAGCCTTCCAGAAGAGTAGAGGCTGTTATAGCGGCAAAGAGGGGACCAACTTCATATTAACGCCCATGATTGTGGAATGCGATGCTTGACGAGCAGGTGTCCGCATACTTTTGGCCATGTAGTGTATGTCCCATTTCAGGGAAGAGGTAAAGAAAGAAGCCGATAGATTTCCCCGGCTCTCAGGACAATTTCCATAAATGTTCTAATTCCTCAGGTAACCTGTTCAGTTTTTACAGAGGTGAGAAGGACCGGAATGGAGGGGTTCCCATTCCATTTTTTGGACGTCCATGTTGAGTTTGGGTGGAGGTAGTTGTCTGGAGGCCTATGTGTCTGGAGTCCTGCATGAGACTTGATTAATGAGCATTACACACTAATAGTGCGTTTAGGCTTTCACTGGACCAAAGGAGTGTAATCAGGTGTTTGGTCGGTGACTAATTGAAAGCATGTGAGGCTCCCGGGGAAAGAAACAAGTCTGCAGCTCTCTCTCTGTCTGCCTTGTAAAGGAGAGTGCCAGGTATTTAACTGAAACACTTTCACTGAGTTTTATAGGCTCCCTTCGCTCCCACGTACGCAAGTTATGGATGGGTGATCATCTGGTGAAGAATAAAACCTGTAGCTATGGAGGAAGGGGAGAGTCCAGCGGGTGCCAGTGGCGGAGCGTGCTGGAGAGTTTATGAGCTGTGCAGCTCCAGCCTTATATGGAGCTGGAGATGGCTGGAGTCAACTGCTCCTCTGGTATCTGTCATTTCCTCCTTGTCAGATTTCATTAGTTTATAATCACCGCACTGTCATTTCCTCCCTCCAAGTTTTGTTTTCTTCTTTGTAGATTGCATTTTTTTTGTCATCCCTACCTGGGAGGCAGGGAAGCACTGCCCTGTTTTTACAGTCTCAGTGGATGGGCTGCCTGCGGTGGAGTGGGAAGCAATGGGGGCTTCTCTGGTTGCCAGATCCTGTGCCCGCAGTAAACACCAGGCACTAGCCTCTCTCGTGAGTCTAGGGTTGCCTTGTCTGGGCCAACCTGCCTCACTGCTCTAACCACTAAGTGGGATTTTTCTGTGAAATGCCAGACACCACATCTTAAAATCTCATTAGGCACCCAGGGGCCCTACACTGTGTTGCTGCTGACCCAGCCTCCTCTAATCACACATCCCTGGCCCGCGGAAGGAGCACAGCAGCCTGCATTAATGAACAACTTCCAGGGCTCCAAGGCTCCGGTCATCCCTCTCTTTTCCTCTCTCACTTTCCACTCTCAACCATTTAGTGGATGATGAGGAAATTAGTCAGTGTGGTTGTGTGTGTGTTCGTCAGGGGCGCAACTTTGGCTTTAGAAGTGGGGGGGACATAATTATTATTTATATTTTTTAATTATCCAGTCGGATAAACATACCAAACAGCCTACCGACCTCTCGAAGGCGTCTGCGTGGTCCTAAAGCACACCATTGCCTCGTTTGGATCACATTCCAGTGATAAAACTGGGACAAAAATGCATTACCAGAATGTGTGGGGGACATGTCCCCCCAGTCTCCAGTGAAAGTTGCGCCCCTGACGTTGGGGTATTTGTGTTAACTGTATCTGTGTACATCTGTGTGTGTGCGTGTCCACAGTCTACCAGGTGAAATAGTCTCCTTAAACTCTTTTACTCTGTGGTAGTCAAGAGGAAACATCTGGAGCGCATAAGACTGTGGCTGATTTTGGAACTGAGGTACTGAGGTCACTCTCTCTGACTCAGCTGATTAAGGCAATTTAGGCCGTTCATATTTTAAAAACCTTTGCAGTGATCATAAAACCAAACCATGTACACTGTATCACTGCTGTGATGACATGTTGACATTGCTATTAATTGTACCAAAAAAACATGTAAAAAGAATATTGAATATTTTGTGACTACTACGATGTGTGGATTCATTTCTCTTGAATGATCTTACATTGGTTTCCCTTAAGTGGCTGTCTATCAGAGGTCAATCAGATCAGGTCTGATAAAGTTATATGGCTGTTTGAAAGAGTGGCACTTCCCTTCCCACCCTGTGATGTTTTGGCACACACAGCTCCAGTAGCTTGTTTTCCACCCACAACACGATGAGTGTGTAACCATTATGGTGTGGTTAGTGGTTCTAAGGGATGGGTTGACAAAACACGTTCTATCAGATGAAGTTGGGTGGTTTTGGGGGCCATTCACCCCGGTAAGCAGTCTATGTAGTTATGATCTCATTAGGCTCTGGGAACCACAGCTGTGGCTTCTGGTGGAGGCTCTATGACATCATACTGAGGGCTGCGGAGGAGGAGGGCAAACCGGATGTCAATCAACAAGAGACACAGTTACTCATCACATTAGGCATTGTGATTGACATTTTTAATGCGCGAATGAACCTCATTCAAAGAGACTGGAGGTGTCGGGTCACGTGGTCAGGAAAAATGACGTACTCATCCAATTCGGTTTGATTTGGGTCCCACCAAACCCATGATTATCATGTGTAGATCCTGCTCTGTTCAAATGACCAGTCAGTACAAATGTGGCAAACGGCTTGTCAACCAGTTTGATTAGCCATATATTCTCTCTCAAAGCACATTTGACATCGATGCTGTCTCTTCCAGACACCCCGTATGTAAACAATAACCCGTTGTCCCTGAGATGCCTTTGCATATCAAACAGGATGTCACCTGATGCTCCTAATGCCACCAGCTGCATGGTAATGACATGGGTCAGACCTGGGAGGGGACTGGTGCTGGGGAAGGGCAGAGTCAGAGAGGACTTCAAACAGAACTCTAGAGCAGGTCCCTGTATGGGCCAGATAGGATCAGAGGCAGCCGGAATGTGAGGTTTGGGAGCGGTGTTGTAGTCACCATAATGAGAGGGTTGGGGAGAGGCAGATTTATTACAGCTGTCGTTGTGTCACCGCTGCAAATCCTAAACAAACCTTGCCTGTCCCTTTTCTAGGAAAAACACACTAAATGAATACAATATGCAGTATGGTAGTGACCCGGAGGCACTGAACACAAAGACTTTAGGTCACAGGGCAAAGAGCTACTATAGGAATGTTGTTGCTATAGTTGGAACATGTATAACTTTCGCTATAATAAACTCGAATGCCTCTTTCGAGGAATTTGGAACACCATTTTCATTTTGAAACACTAGCGCGAGGCTAATGTCTACGGTTGCCTCTGAAGGTCTGAAAAGTGTGTGATTTACATCAGAACACGTAACACCACCAGGAATTTCTGCTGTGTGTCTTTGTTTGACATGCTTTACTACAGCATGCAATAGAGTGCCAGAAGAGGCGTGATTACTAGTTCTCTCTCTCTCGCTCAATTGAGCAATCGACTCGCGGTTTGCTGAGGAGATTCCTGCACTGGTCGAAAGGGCGACAGACCCAGGAAGCCTAGATGGCAGAGACTGTGGTGTTCCCCGTAGGCAGCAGGTATTCCCATTTGAGAGAGAGAGAGAGCAAGAGAGAGAGACCGCCTCTCTGTTTGCTGGTTGGAGTGACAGCTTGATTCATGCTGGCGACCCACACGCCATTGACAAATATTTCAAATACACTGGGGGGGGGGGGGTTCAGTTCCCTCAGACCTTTTCAGAGGACGGCTTCGGCAAACAAACCCTCCACAGAAGGTCCTTCAGCCTCGCAATTAATGAAACTTACTGCCTGAATGGGAGCCTTTAATGTTCGCCTTTAGATTCTATATTTCTCATTTGTTTTTGTTTCTTTAAATCTGGTGTGTGGTGCGTGGTGAGCTGAGGGGTGTGGTGGCATGTGTGGCGCGTGGTGAGCTGAGGGGTGTGGTGGCATGTGTGGCGCGTGTGGAGACTAGCTGGAGATATGAAGAAATTCCTTTGTGGATGAATACGCCTTGGGTGACTGACAACTCTGAGACAGAGAGAGAACGTGAAAGTGAGACTGTAGGTGTGAATGATGGGTTGAGAGAGATAGTTTTAAAAAAAATTAAAAGGGGAGAATGGAACACTTACTCAATTTTGAGTATGAACATCAAGGCATTTCTGTGTCATTGCCCCCTCTGGAGAGTAATACTTTCCTGGTCACACCTCTGTCATTTGGTTTGGGTCTTAGCCTCACACAGCCTTATCTGGGCCTGAAGTCTCCCTCAGAACCAGGCTGAGCTCTTCATGACTGTCAAAGTCCGGATGGAAAACACACCCTAGGGCTGAATACATGAATACATCACAGGCTCCTCAATTAATCCAGGTTTGCTGAGGAATTATGCAGTCTCCAGGCATAATGGATCATTTGCCATCCACCTCCTTGCTTCTTTGTGATGAATATTGATGGCGGGGGAGCCAGGCAGTGTTTGGACACTGAGCTGAATGTGTAATGGCGTAGAACCCCGGAAGACGAGGACGGAGATGTGAACGATGGCTGAACAACACAGACTTTGTTCTCCTGGGTCTGGATGGATCCATCATGCTTTTTAATGTTGCAGCTTGTGATTCCGGCTTCATATCTTTGTGTGCCAAAGCACAAACCTCCTAGAGGAGGTCTTTGGCATATGGACGCTGGAGTGGGAGAGAGAGAGAGCACTCAGAGAAGAAAACAATATTGGAAGTCGATAACTCTTGGAGAAATGTCAAACAAAGTTCATAAACAGTGGTTGTTTTGTCTACTTGCTCTTTATTTAAAGGTTGATCAGCCTCCAAGTTAAAAAACGTTTCCAACAATAAACTGCTGTGAAATGCTCAGAGTGTGTGTGTATTATCATTGGGTTCGCTGCCACCTGTGGACACAGCTGGCTAAACTTCACGTTCTTTGTGTTCTTTAGTGGTATGCCATCTTCCCTGCATGAATGGTGGAAAGTGCAGTGCCAGGGACAAGTGTCAGTGCCCGCCTACCTTCACAGGGAAGTTCTGTCAGATGCCTGTTCAGAACGGGAATGGGCAGCAGCGCCAGAATGGACAGCAGCAGACGTCCCAGATTCACTCCACTCACACTCTGCCGCTGACCTTCAGCAATGGACAGAACCCTGGTAAGATGGAGTCCAGAAACATGGAGTTAAGGATGATTTTTTTGAAAATGTTAGTTTTTCATCCACAGGCATAGAGGTACAAAAACAAAGGAGTATCCAGTAAGTGCAGTCGGGGAACATTAAGTTGCTCTTTTCAATAACTTTGACCCAACGTTTCCTCTTTCCCTTGTCTCCCCTAGTGAAATATGCCCCCAGCATCGTGAACATCCACGTGAAGCATCCCCCAGAGGCCTCGGTGCAGATCCACCAGGTCTCCCAGCTGGATGCCAATGGGCAGAAGGTGAAAGGCAATGGGCAGAATGGCCACTCCCAGACCCAGTCCCACTACACCTACCACCACTCAGAGAGCAGCCAGAAGATCCAGCAGCAGGGACACAACATCATCTACCCCAACCTGCAGAGCTACGTACCCCAGTACCAGCCTGTCTCCAACGGCCAGCTGGGACGCTGCTTCCAAGAGACCACTGGCACACAGGTCAGAGAGGGACTAGGGGGGAGGGGAGGGATGGGAGAGAGGAGGGATGGAGGTGAAGAGTGGGGTAGAGAGAGGAAAACTGGAAGTTTTGAGAGTGCAGATTGAGAGTATTGGAAGACAAATTAGAGAAGGACAAGGGGAAAGGTGGGGGTTGGAGAAAGAGAGTGGAAATAAGAGGGGGAGAGTTTGTTAGGATTTGTGGTTAATGAGTACTGCTTCAATGCCAGCCATTTATCATTCTTTGCATTGGAAAAACTACAATCAAAGTAGCTGTTTGTGCATCAAACTAATCTACGCTAATCTAAATTGATGTGTGTTTAAAGGGGGGGGGGACAACCATGCCTCAATTTAAATCAATGCAGGTGTAAGAGCCTTCCTGTCATTTTTCAGCCTGCTTTATACACAGAGAATAAAGATCTTATCAACACCAAGCAATTTTTCCCATCTTAGAAATAGTCCCGTAACCCAGGTCAGTGCTTAAATACATCCAAAGTTATTAGCAGCATTGGCAACTCGCCCATCTTATCCACTCCAGATCACCATTCAATTTGGTTTGCATTTTGCAGTCAAATGGACATTGTGGTGATAAGGCTCCATCAGCAGGCGAGGCGCCGACGAGTGTTCCCTTATCAGTGTGTGTCCATCTGAGGGAGGCTTGGCGACAGGATGTGTTCTATAATAGAGCTGTTCTGTCTGAGAGTTGGAGTTGGAGTGACAGATGGGCATTGTGTGATGCTGATGGCTCACAAGCCCATGTCGTGAGGCGTTGTTGTGCAGCTTTCTTTTATTACTTCAGCCAGCCAAATAGAGGAATATGAGGGAGTTTTCTCCCGTCTGAAAATACTGAACTCGCTCACTCAGTCTTTCCCTCTGCTGTTCCTTCCCCCTCCCTTTCTCTATTTCTCTCTCTCTTTCTCTTCTAAATGCCAGTGTGGCAAGGCCCTCCCTGGTCTCAGCAAGCAGGAGGAATGCTGTCAGAGCATCGGAACATCCTGGGGGTTCCACAAATGCCAGAAGTGCCCAAAACCATGTAAGTACCGATGTAATGCAAGTAACACTCTTTGACCAGTGTAGATTATAATGCTTGGCCTTTATCAGAAGGCGAATGGGGAGTGAGCGAGACTGTCGTGGGATAGACAGGCAGCGACAGAGACAGATGAACTGTACACCCAATTAAGGACGTCTCAGCCCAATGAAATTTGCCTCAGCTTATGTGAGTGCCGTGCGGCTATTTGCTGCCGAGACACAGTAGTTGAAGATAGATCCGGTAATGCACCTTACTGGCACTGTGGAAGCAGTTTACTGGCATGTGCAGTTTCTCACTTCCTAACTGCTTCCAAGAAAATTGTTTGTTTTTTTGTGTCGAGACAATCAACACATTGGAACCCGGCTTCTGCCAAAAAAAAAGGAGGGGTAATGGTTTTTCACAGAGAATGACAGAGAAGGGGGCAGAAGGAAGTGATGGGCGGGTGGGGGAGGGGGGTTGGAGAAATGGTAGAATTCAGTGAAGACACGCAAGTGTGAATGTGCTGACTCACATAGCAAACAGACCCAGACCAGACAGAGACCCACAGTTTTGTTCCAACAACCGGACCCCTGGTGTCCAGTCCACGGACTCACCTCATGGTAATCCTCTAATAACTTTCTTGTGACATTTTACACTCGTGGGAATTGGCCTATATGGGTAGGGCTAAATGTTCATGTTTATTGCAGAAGAAGTATGAAAAGCATATGCAGGCATGGTAGCAATTGAAACGGAACAGTTTGGAGATTATGGGGAAATGATTAGGCCAACGTTGAGGACACAACAGTTCCCCTGACACAAGACTGAATCCAAATATCACACTGTTGATTTTACGCAAATTTACATTTACTGTACTTTTCGGCGCATTTGTTGATCACGAAATCTGAAAATACTCTGGATACATTCAGTAACATGATACGAATATTCCTGGAAAATGTGGGGGGGAGGTGCGACATAAGACCCAAAACGTTACACGGGTTTGAGTGAGAGGACTAACTGGGGTCTCCAAGTGGCCACGCACACCTCTCCAAACTGTGCACAGTTCCTAAACTATTTCAAAGCACTTTTCTGACTTAAAGAAGAGTCTTCAACTATAAGGTGCTTTTGGGCTCTTCGAGCTGTGCAGTTGAGGAACTAGAGGAAGCACACTTGCAGTTGTTTTGTTTGGAACACAACCCTGCGTCCCCGCCATCACACAGTTACTGTTGTTTAAGCAATCCAAAAACGGCCCAAAAAACATGACCAGCTATAAGCAATACAATACCATCTTCCAGTGTTAGGCTTTCACAGGGCAATTCAGAGAAACAGATTGTCATTTTGGTGCGGATAGAAAGGAGTCACAGGTGCATTCAGATGTGTGTTCTGCGGCAGATGTTCTTCACAACAGACAAACGTAGGCTCATTCTGTTCACAAATGGCATTGGGTTTGCCGCCATGTCATCTTGTAACTGTACATCTAACACAGTGGTAACATTTTCCTGACACTGTACATGACACGAGTTTTAGGATATGGAAATGTGAAGTGCACATTTTTACTCACGGGTGTTTGGCTTGCTTGTATAACTTCACAGCAGTATTTATTCTAATCCTCAATATCTCCAATCTTTCAAAATACAACGAGGCATCTTCATTTACAGCATGTGCCTCACTCAGACAACAACAATGTTTTATAAAGTTGCCCAATTAGCGGGAGGGATGGGGGGGGCGTCTTCTTGTCGCGTGCGGTGCTCAAATTCAGAACGGCTGTCAGTCAAAACCCATACAACGCTGTGAAGCGCAGAGCCTGATCTCCGGCATCATTTATAGCATGTTACTATACAGCCACTGCGTTCTAATGTAGGGGCTTATCAGTGCCCAAATCTGCAAATATCAACAGTATACGGGAACAAGTGGAAAGGACTACAATAGGTGAAAATCGATCCCTCTAATACCCCCAGACGAGCGTTACAACATTGCCGTGCTTGTATCATCCATATTTGGTGAAATAATGATTTGTACAGACCCAGACTGAAACCCAGACAGAATATCTTGATCTTTCGCCGTTTTGTGTTTATAGCTCTGGAAAATATGTTGAACTATGCTGGGATGCTAAAAAAATATGCTAGGAATGAGAAATTGGGAGATCTGTTTTCAAATGAACATGACACAGCCTCGCTCTCATCACCTGAGACACATTACACAATGTAGCCTAGTTACGGTAAGTAACAACAGAATGACCAGCCCGGTCATTTCAGAGCAGCTGCTCTTGAGGCACTGCTAGCCTACCTCCAATGAAAATCCTAGCTTTGACTTGCCTAGCTAAATAAAGATAAAATACAAAATAATGCACTCTCACGAGTTGCCCAGTCACTTGTATCAGCTGGCAACAGGCAAAATAAAGACGCAGAGTCACATTCATTTGGGAACATAATATGACCCTTGTGTTTATCCAGATAAAAAAAAAGGTGGCTGGCTTCTGGCCCTGTGGGTTTATTTTGAGAAGAGATCTGTTTAAAAAGAGGAAAAAAACCTGGATGTCTCCATATCAGTAGTCTGTGTTCCCACGTGGCTGTCCTGTCTTTCTCTTCCTGGGCTATTTTAGCTTGTTGTTACCCAGTGGGGGAAGGTGAGGGGATGGTGGGAGGAGACGGGGGTGGGACGCGGTTAGAGATATGTGTTTTCATCAATTTAAGTGGAGGGCGGTGGATATCCTCGCGTGAATAGCTTGTACTCAAGAAGAGCTCATAAAAAAACAACTAATTTGTAACCCAGAAAAAAAGCGATTAGTCTGCCTCAGACAGGCATCAAAGTACTCTGTGCCCTCAGTGCACTTTGGAGATGAAATAACTACGCTTTAATCATTATCAAATAATCTTATGGGCCTGAGAATCAAGTTTAACTCGGTTAGTTTGTACTCCTGTCTTACCTGACAGGTAGACTCTTTCAAGGTCAGAAATCACCACACATATTTTTCGACCATTACTTCCCTGGTTTCCACACTGAACAAAACCTAAAGCCCTTCACCAGTTTGTTCCCAAAAGTCTCCTGTTATTGAAGGGTACAAAGGAGGCACAGTGTACTGACTGGTTGTGTTGGGAGTCAGGAATGGCAGGGGCGTGAGGTTAGTGTTTATGTGTGGGCGCCGTTTTAACAGCCACATTATGCCCCCGGAGACAGTTTTCACTGTTAAATAGATTGGCTTACGCGCAAACAAACACAGCCTTGTTCCCTGTTGACAAGGCTAGCAAGTTATCAATCTGCTTTTAGGTATTTGGGTGCCACCCTGTCACGGGGCCTGAAAAGCCCTCCACCAGTACTTCCGGTTGCCAGAGTAGATCTAGATTCCCCCTTATTACTGTAAGCAGACATTGAGTTAACTCTCCATCTGCAATCACCCATCAGCATTGAAATGGTTTGATTTATTCTGAGCCAGCGGTACCATGGGCAATGCGGTTTAATGGTTCCTCTTTGAGGACTCTGACTGTGCCCTCGGGCTCTCTTCCTCCCTCATCCCCTGTCAACCCATTGGAGCTCAACCAGAGTCTTGATTAACAGATGTCAGCTCCCTTCGTTGAGTTTTTACAATGAAAGCAATTAATGTCAACCTTTGGAAATGAAACAGTAAGGCTACGTGGTGTTTGGCATTTGGAAGAGGAGGTAGGAGGGTGTTTTTGCACAGTGTTCTGTCCTTGAGGCTTGTGTGGCCAGGGATAAGAAAGTTGAATGCATGAGAGGAAGTGTTTGTTCATGGGTTTGATCAGTTGCCGTGCATGTGCACGTGAGAGTGCACGTGAGAGTGCACGTGGGAGAAGGGGTGTTTTACCCATATCTTCCCTTTCATTTTGTTTTCATATAATGGATGCTTGTGCCGTCGTTCAACTCAAATCCATGTGGGAGCAGAAATGTTTTTATGTTGCCGTGATTCTCATTTTCCCTAGAGGTCAGCTTGAGATCCCTATTCTTGTCCTTTAACAGCTCTCAGACAATGCTCGTGAGCTGAGAGGCCTGCGTCAGGAGGACAACACCATGCATTCGTGGTTTCAGATCAAAGTGGGATTAAAGCAACCTGTCATCAAACAAAACCAAGTGTGGTGGTTTTTATTCTTGGCAGGTTTCCTGACGCCACCTCTAGTCTGGAGTCATGATAAACTATGTAACTGTTCTAGGTGACGCTTCCAGTGCGATAAACTGAATGGTGTGTGTGTGTGTGTGTGTGTGTGTGTGTGTGTGTGTGTGTGTGTGTGTGTGTGTGTGTGTGTGTGTGTGTGTGTGTGTGTGTGTGTGTGTGTGTGTGTGTGTGTGTGTGTGTGTGTGTGTGTGTGTCAGATGAAACGCTGGTTCTTACTCAAGGTGTTTGTTTGATGGATCGTGTTTGTGTTGAACAGGTCAGAGTAGAGACTGTCAGTAGCCTTCCTCCTTCCTAAACAATTCTGGATGAGTCCTCAAATGCGGTCTACTCACAAGTCAGACGGAATCCCCAAAGTATCAGTAGAAAATGCATAATGCATTTGAAAAAACCTTGACATGTCCTCAAACGTGTTCATGTGCGAGAATGAAGCGTATATACCCGACCTACATTTGCTCTGAGTCATATACGCCTCAGAGATGGAATGATGGGCGTCAAAACAAAGAACTCTCTCTCTCTCTCTCCTCTCCAGCTATTCCTCTGACAGCTGGAGGATCCAGACAGGCGATGGACTGCCCCCAGGGATACAAGCGCATCAACAACTCCCACTGCCAAGGTAAGAGCTGCGGCCCACCTCTAGTTCAACCTCTCTGCGTCCATCCGCTGGCATGGTTTTGCTTGTGTTTTCCCACACAGAGAGCGTTTCTTAGCGTGGAGGAGGGCTTTGCCAAGAGAAATGATTTGTCACCAGCCACATAAAACCCTGCTAGAGAGCAGGGCTGCAAACCAGAAACGGGAATGAATAGGCTTCCTTTTGACAATGATATCATTCTCTCGCTTTGTGTTGGTGTCCTGTGCGCTCTTCTCTGCTCTACTCCTTCCTTGGGCGGTGTGGGCCTGTCTACCTGTACACAGCACCCTCTGCTGGTCCCTCACCTTCCGGTCCTCCACAGACGCACTCACTCAGCCAACTCTGAGGCGAGAGAGAATGTATTCTTAATTTACAACCCGAGTGTGCCAGCTGCCATTTGTTGTCTCCCAGAGCTGCCTGGAATCCATCAAGGATGAAAGTTTTTTGTATTATTTTCTTTCTCCTCCTGACCTGCTCCACTCCCTCGTCAGTGATCAATCCTGCTTTAACAGGACCCCAAACACCATAACAGCCATGCAGGAGAGAGAGGAAAAAGGAGGCAGGTGCCATATTTGATAGATTTCCCTAATCTGTATTGAATTTGAATATGATAGCAAGTGATGACTACAATACATCAGGGCTGGCAGGCCTGACCACTTTCAGGGGAGTCACTCTAACTCAAGCCTGCTCGGCGCCAGCGACTTTTGAACCCACTGTGGCCCAATTCAAATCAAATCACATTTTATTGGTCACATATTTAGCAGATGTTATTGCGGGTGTAGCGAAATGCTTGTCACCAAGGATCCAATTCGGGAAAGTTGTATTTCTGGTTGGAATGCTGGTGAGTTGCTGGCACTCTGATAGCTAAATGTTATTTCCGGCTGTATGCACTGGCTAATAATGTAAGAAATAACACACACGCACACAAAAGAACAAAAGAAATACTGAAAAGTTGCTGCTAGAAGCAGAGCTGCCTTGCACGTCGGCACCATCTTAAAAGATTCACTCAGCACTCCATTCAAGGGGAGAGAGAGAGAGAGAGAGAGAGAGAGAGAGAGAGAGAGAGAGAGAGAGAGAGAGAGAGAGAGAGAGAGAGAGAGAGAGAGAGAGAGAGAGAGAGAGAGAGAGAGAGAGAGAGAGAGAGAGAGAGAGAGAGAGAGAGAGAGAGAGAGAGAGAGAGAGAGAGAGAGAGAGAGAGAGAGAGAGAGAGAGAGAGAGAGAGAGAGAGAGCCTCAGTGCCAGCCTCAGTGTCTGGGTGGGGGCCCATATGGGCCACAGGCCTCTGCTTCAGAGACTTCACTGACTGCTCACTTTTTCAGAAGTCATTTATAACCCGTAACGCTCTCATCATCTCACCTGCAAACCCAGACCTCTGCTCCTCTCCATGGTAGTTGGCTGTTTGAACGGTCCGATCTTACAGAGAGGGGTTTTGTACAGCACTTTGAGATATCAAAATACATTTGATTTGATTTGATTCTGAACTCGTGATGGCTTCTCCTTCAAATCGAGCTTGTGGCATTTGTTCGACAATAGCAACTGCCCAACACTTAGTACACTACATTATTCCACATCATTGAGGAATGATATATTAGAACAGTGGACGGTACATTGAAGATATCAGGGGACATCATTTGGCATCACTCCCTGCTCTCTTCAAAGGAATCCCATTCGTTGGCAGCACTGGTACTGTCGTGCATGGCACAACCAATAGAGGGCATCTGCCAGGGTTACACTGGTTCGCCATGAAGCAGAGCGCCAGCACGCCAAAGCGTTTGCCAGGCGCAAAGGGCTCTGAAAGGGGAGCTGAGGCCTGCTTGCTGCCTAGTCGGAGAGCTGCCAGGCTGAGGAGAACAGAGCGCCGGCCCAGGGCCCAGGAGCCCAGACTTGGCTATTCCTGTGGAGGTGCTGTGACTCACCCTGTAATCCACCACATCCTGTTCCCGTTATTATTCACCCTTTTTTTTTACAGGGCCGATTTGGATTTCATTTCCAATTTGTTTTCCTTGGAGCGAGGTACGTGTGTTTACTAATCGCCAGACATGGTGTGACTGTGTCCAATATAAGATGTGGAGGGAAAAAGAGACAAGGTAGAGGATTGCTTGGCTGGTTTAAAGATGTGTGGAGTCGGTTTGGTCCCGGGTCTGATCCAGGTTCTGATTAAATTCCCGAGTGAGCCATTTGAGTTCTGAAGCGGTGAGGTTAGGGGCAAAGTGTGGTGTTAGGCATGGTTAAATTCAGCATGATTTCACTTGGACAAGCCAATCTCCCTCCCACATACTCTAGTTTAGCACTTCTCAGGCACTGCTGAATGTTGTGGGGGCTAATGCGCAGGTGCGTCCCAGACAGATTATGTGAGCAGAGATGGAGTGGAGCGAGGAGTGTAGCGTTCACTTCACGAGCTCAGGGCATGCCTGGCGGAGCATGCGTCTGTAGTCTACTTGTGTGCGGCTGTAAACCCCTTGCTTTAGCGACTCTCATGGAGTTCGCTAAATATTTTCAGAAAGAAACTGATAAAACACACAGGTGCTAAATCAATCTGACTTACAAAGAGGAGGACCAAGAGCAAGAGTGGGAGTGCGGTGATGTAGCGTCCACAGCTAAATAATCATTGTGGAATCTGAAAAGACACGTATCCCAAAAGCGTGATGGTTGTACTTACTACCTGCACATGTTAAAAGAAAGGAACGAGGCGGGTTGATAACTAAGTGTGTCATTGTAGCAAAGTATTTATAAACTCAAAATCAGATCTCTTAAACGTTTCGTTCATTTTTGTTCTATTATCTATACAATAGGCCATCATTGATTTTGGCCCAATAGGCCTGGCATATTCCCACGTCCGAGGAGCTTTCCCTTTTGATTGGGTTATTGTGCCTAAAAAACCTTTAGGCCTACCTATAGAGAGAAAAACTAACTTTGCATCTCTGCCCAGCCTGGCAAGAGTGGCCAAAAGGGTGTTTATCATCCCAGTAGCTCTGCAAATTCATTCTAAAAATGAATTCAAATGCACTAATAAGACAGTTTTCGTTTAATTTGTATTTCATTCTAAGTAAGTCACAGCCTATATGTGCAATTTATAAACTATAATGATTTAATACAACGAAATGTTGTGTTGCACTCACAAATGCTTACCAATGTATTTCTTTGTAGGCTATAGCCTTGAAATAATTGAAATAATATAACCTAAATAATTTGTTCTTTCTTAGGCTCCCTGTCTGTCTCCTGACCTATTTAGAGTGTTTATATACTGTGTAATATGACATGTAGCCCTTTTGAAATTATGTTCGCTTCTTACAGTCACCTTTTCATGAATTATTTCAAATACTTTCATTCAAATCCAAATGGTTTGGTTTCAATACTTCAAATCCAAATGGTTTGGTTTCAATACTTCAAATCCAAATGGTTTGGTTTCAATACTTCAAATCCAAATGGTTTGGTTTCAATACTTCAAATCCAAATGGTTTGGTTTCAATACTTCAAATCCAAATGGTTTGGTTTCAATACTTCAAATCCAAATGGTTTGGTTTCAATACTTCAAATCCAAATGGTTTGGTTTCAATACTTCAAAACCAAATGGTAGGTCCAGGTAGTCACAAGAATAGATGTGTGTTGGTTAAACGGTGATTTTAATTAATGGAGCGAATTTGGAGTGGCATTATTCGTCCGTGAGCACGGAGCGGTTGGAAAGGACATGGAGCGTCAGAGCGGTATGCAACTTGTTTCACTCTGCTCACATGCCCTGGTTCCAGCCCAGGCAGCGGATTTGAGTACAAAGTGATTAAGGTGATGAGGGAGCAGTGATTTATTCAACTTTATTTAACCAGGAGAACCCATTGAGACCAGGGTCTCATTTCCAATGGTAGCTGTGCTCCTATGCTTCTCCTCAACCTAGCATGACACATTTCTCCGTGTGTCATCAGAGGCAATTGGCTGCTCTCTGTGGGGCCCCACGGGGCCAGAAATAGTCAATTCATCTCTCCTCCACTCGGCTCACCGCTGGGCCGTTTTATTGCCTTGTGGGTAATTATTCTGTCAGTGCGGTGATTGACAGCGCAGGTGGGCGCGGCTCAGAGGAGCGGTGCAGGTGTTGAAACTGCGAAAACACCAGTGGAGACGTGTTTGATTACACACCGCGTCCCGTAAGATGATAATTGCCATTCATTGATATTCCCGACAAGAGGGTGTCATAGAAAAGAATGTTAACACAAACATCTTTCTCCTCTTGAGATCTGCCCGAGAAGAAAAAAAGGGGATTTTGATCATCTATCCTGTAGGGCAGGAAGGAACACCCTCATTCACCCACCCCAGGGGAAACGTCACTGGGAAGTGACGTCTCTGACCTTGATTAGTGGTTCTTTGACAGTTTGACAGAGCCTCCTGTGCTATGGACCTGGGCGTGATGTAGCCGCTGAACTATTCATGACTTACATGGAAGGATATCAACATGCTGCCGGCTGGTGTTAGAGTGCCACACGGTGATGTGATGCTGCTCTTGTCATGACACGATCCACTTAGTGTCAGGCGTCTCGCACCCTCTCTGTGTACATGATGCTCCTGTACTGCTTCTGCTTTTCACTTTGCAAACAGAAAGTGAAAATATTTGTCCTGTGGGGCAGAATTAGGGGGGAAACAAAGCTCTCTTTTCGATACATAACTCAGACACATGCTTCGTATTTAGCCCTCTCAATAACAAACTGCACTTGTAAACTGGATGCCAGAAGAAATGAGCCTGGTATATGTAAACCGCTAAGAGGCAGCTGAGTTGGAAGGGGATACAAAGTCTCCCTGTCTCCTGTTAGGAGGAAGAATACGGGGGAGAGCATTCTGTTGACCTTCTTCCAGCCGGACATATTATGTCTACCCTGCTGTTGCTTCCTGAACAAGCAGGGTTTCTCAAACCCGGTCCCCGGGACCCAAAGGCTGCATGTTCTGTTTTTTTTTGCCCTAACCCTACACATCTGATTCAAATGATCAAAGCTTGAGGATTAGTTGATTATTTGAATCAGCTGTGTAGTGCTAGGGCAAAAACTAAAACGTGCACATCTTGAGGTCCCGAGGACCGAGTTTGAGAAACCCTTCTCTAGTGACTGGCTGACACAGCACAGCTGCAATGAGCCAATGAACCCCTGAGGACATAAAGCATAAAGCTGTTAATCCCACAGCCAGCCTCATAACCCAGACCTTGAACTAAGGAAATGAACCTGCTCTTCTGTGAGGTTACTACATAACCAGTGTTTATGCCTAAGACCTGAAACTGTCTCTTCAACTCCACATTAATTACCTAAAACTACAGGGCTGCCTTGGACCAGAACAGTTATGTAGTGGCTACACCAGGGTTATGCGGCTACACCAGAGTTATGCGGCTACAGCAGGGTTATGCGGCTACACCAGGGTTATGTGGCTACACCAGGGTTATGTGGCTACACCAGGGTTATGTGGCTACACCAGGGTTATGTGGCTACACCAGGGTTATGTGGCTACACCAGGGTTATGTGGCTACACCAGGGTTAATAGGCTACACCAGGGTTATGTGGCTACACCAGGGTTAATAGGCTACACCAGGGTTAATAGGCTACACCAGGGTTATGTGGCTACACCAGGGTTATGTGGCTACACCAGGGTTATGTGGCTACACCGGGGTTAATAGGCTACAGCAGGGTTAATAGGCTACACCAGGGTTATGTGGCTACACCAGGGTTATGTGGCTACACCAAGGTTAATAGGCTACACCAGGGTTAATAGGCTACACCAGGGTCATGTGGCTACACCAGGGTTATATGGCTACACCAGGGTTAATAGGCTACACCAGGGTTAATAGGCTACACCAGGGTTATGTGGCTACACCAGGGTTATGTGGCTACACCAGGGTTATGTGGCTACACCAGGGTTAATGGGCTACACCAGGGGCTACACCAGGGTTATTCTGTGGCTACACCAGGGTTATGTGGCTACACCAGGGTAATGGGCTACACCAGGGTTAATAGGCTACAGCAGGGTTAATGGCTACAGGGTTAATGGGCTACACCAAGGTTGGGCTACACCATGTGGCTACACCAGGTTAATAGGCTACACCAGGGTTAATAGGCTACACCAGGGTTAATAGGCTACACCAGGGTTAATAGGCTACAGCAGGGTTAATAGGCTACACCAGGGTTATGTGGCTACACCAGGGTTAATAGGCTACACCAGGGTTAATAGGCTACACCAGGGTTAATAGGCTACACCAGGGTTAATAGGCTACACCAGGGTTAATAGGCTACACCAGGGTTATGTGGCTACACCAGGGTTATGTGGCTACACCAGGGTTAATAGGCTACAGCAGGGTTAATAGGCTACACCAGGGTTATGTGGCTACACCAAGGTTAATAGGCTACACCAGGGTTAATAGGCTACACCAGGGTTAATAGGCTACACCAGGGTTAATAGGCTACACCAGGGTTAATAGGCTACACCAGGGTTATGTGGCTACACCAAGGTTAATAGGCTACACCAGGGTTAATAGGCTACACCAGGGTTAATAGGCTACACCAGGGTTAATAGGCTACACCAGGGTTAATGGGCTACACCAAGGTTAATAGGCTACACCAGGGTTAATGGGCTACACCAGGGTTAATGGGCTACACCAAGGTTAATAGGCTACACCAGGGTTAAAGGGCTACAACAGGGTTATGCGGCTACACCAGGGTTAATAGGCTACACCAGGGTTATGCGGCTACACCAGGGTTATGCGGCTACACCAGGGTTATGCGGCTACACTCAGGGTTAATGTGGGGCTACACCAGGGTTATGGGGCTACACCAGGGTTAATGGGCTACACCAGGGTTAATAGGCTACACCAGGGTTAATAGGCTACACCAGGGTTATGTGGCTACACCAGGGTTATAGGCTACACCAGGGTTATGCGGCTACACCAGGGTTATGCGGCTACACCAGGGTTATGCGGCTACACCAGGGTTATGCGGCTACACCAGGGTTATGCGGCTACACCAGGGTTATTAGGCTACACCAGGGTTATGCGGCTAAACCAGGGTTATGAGGCTGTGTTTTGCACACAACTCCATTCTATGCACATTCAGTTCATGTTCCTTTCTGTACTGTGTAATAAACACTAATATGTATATCAACAGTGCATTACTTTGTTCCTCTCCTTGTTGTTCTGTTGCAGATCTTAATGAATGCCAGCTGCAGGGCGTGTGTCCCAACGGAGACTGTCTGAACACCATGGGTAGCTACAGGTGCAGCTGTAAGGCCGGCTTCATCCCTGACCCCACCCTCTCCACCTGTATCCGTAAGTCCTCTCTCTCTCTCTCTCTCTCTCTCTCTGTCTCTCTCTGTCTCTCTCTCTGTCTCTCTCTGTCTCTCTCTCTCTGTCTCTCTCTGTCTCTCTCTGTCTCTCTCTGTCTCTCTCACTCTCCCTCCCCTTTCTCTCTCTCTGTCTCTCTCTCTCTCTCTCTCCCTCTCCCTCTCCCTCTCCCTCCCTCTTTCTCTCTCTCTGTCTCTCTCCCTCTCCCTCCCTCTCTCTCTCTCAGTGCCATTTTTGGGTGTGACATACATTTCCCATACATTTCTTTGAATTTGTATTAATTCAGCCCATACAGTCTGGGTTGCAGTCTAAGAATGTTGTGAATGCTGCAAATCGTACTGCAAAGGCTGCGTTTTGATGAAATGCATACGAATGTGGGAACAGACGAAAATGCATGGATGAAAAGCATGGTGTTTATCAAATTAATCAGATTCCCCCTAGAGCATGGAACACAAGGCACAGCATTTGAAAACACAGCAGATCTCATTTCTCTCTACTGAAAGAGGGAGGGACGGAAGGAGGGATGGAGGGAGGGATTAAAATCCTATTGACCTGATTCTATGTTCTCTGGGTTTTTGGTCGGAGAACAATTGAACAGTGATGGCCTTTAATCACTGTTCCAATGTAATCTGTGTTTCCCTGTCGGCTTGTTGTCTCTCCCAGTCCGACCACTGTGTGTGTGTGTGGGTGTGTGTGTGTTTGTATGTGTGTTTCTGTGTGTGTGTGTGTGTGTGTTGTCATTCTTGTTTTTTCTTCTATTCCTGGTTCCCCTCTATTTATCTCATTGCTAATGAAACCTGAGTGGCCATTCATCAACATCACTGGCTACGGCAAGGAGCCTTGCTACCGTTTTGTTCTTACATGGAAAAAGGAGGCGTTTGAAATTCATCAGTGACATCAGCCATTGTGTCTGCCCCCTCCCCTGCATATGTTGCCTGTCATTGAACCCCCCAATGTCAGGTCTAGACCTCTCCCCCCGTTGTGTGTGTTGAGTTACTGAGTTTCTCTGGCTCTCTACTGACCTGAAAAGCAGAGTGGAGTTTGGAGAGAAACATATTGGTGTCGATGAAGGACCAGGATATAGCCTGACCCTCCCCTGTACTGCGCCTTTGCGTGTTGATTGGCTTATAGTGTGCATGACAGTAACCAACCAAAACTGGCGTACCCATTGTGAGCGCCACTAATAATGCTCTAATGCACCACGGAGTGACACTTGACATTTACATCCTGTGTCCAACTAAACGTACAACAAAAACAAACCAATGCATTCCATGCGTAGCACTTAAAAAATCTCTGACTAATTTGTATTTGGGGATTTTGACACGTCATCAAACATTCCACTGGTGCAAGACTGTCATTTTAGACAAATTCTTGACCAAAAGGTTCAAAATAATGACTGCTTGAAGTTCACAAACCACACGTGATCAAGCTCCAAAATAGGGTAACATGATGGGACACAAATACAGCAACTGACTTGGAATGGAGGGAGGGCCATCCAGGGCAATCTAACAGAACCCCAGAAATCTCACCTCTCTCTATCCCTCTATCTCCACTACCCTCTACTGGGCTACCTCCCAACATCTGACAACGAGAGAGATTCTAACGTTGGGTCATTCACTGGCCTATTCACGGGACTGCTCTAGTTTAGCCTTTAGCAACTGAACCCAATAGCCAAGCCATAGCCCTTTTAGCTGGACCGTTACTGAGACTCGAAAAGACTCAAGTGTGTTAAACACGGTGGTGCTGCCATACCAGGGAGTTGGTAGTCACTGGTATTAATTGGTGGCAACTTTACTGTGGGTGGTAAGAAGGAGGGAGGAGAGGGGTGGTTGGAGTTTGGGGAAGTGAGTGGAGACTAGAGCAAAAATGATTGCTGTCTGTCATGCACGATTTCCACCGTGTGTCCGAGCTGGGAAGTGTGAGACTCAGAGGCGCCGTCACAATTTGTTTGTAGAGGGTTTGGGGGGACAGTGGTTCGGCGGTTTGAGCCCGCCTTTCCAACAGTAACACACACTCACACACGCGCTCACACACACACACGCGCTCACACACACACACGCTCACACACACACGCTCAGCTTTGTCAACATAATGACTGGAAACCTGAGAACTCTTTCCGCCTGTTTTGACGAATATCAATGCACCACACAAACTGCCCGAAGGGGAAAATGTTAGAGGAATTAAAACTTTGGAACAAGCCTTTGTGACCTTTTGTACAGGAATTGGTAAAGAAAAGGCTATTGCCTTTCACTGTTGTTGGAATGATGTCTTGTAAACTCGTCCATTAACTCATTAATGCCTGCTGTTGGTCTGAACAGTACAACACAGTCACATTTGGGGTTTTGGAGACTGTTGTGCGAGAGAAATAAAGGAATGTCTTGGTCCATTTGTGTTGGCACTGATTCGCCGTTGATAGGACGGCTTACCAATTGAAAAATGAAGAAATGCTGAAAGAACATCATATGGCTCTAGCTCTACTTGGAGGTCAAAGCCTTAGAGTCTTTTGTTCCGTTGGTGCCATGCCACAGTTTCCACTCCTGTTCCCCCACTTCAGGATTTGAGCTGCTTCAACCCCTCATGACAGGCACCATTCAGAAACACTCAACCAACCCTACTGCATGCTGTTATTTGAGTCAGCCTTTGACTTTGCTAACTAGTGCATGAAGCCATGGCATGAAGCGCTCAATGTGTGTACACCCAAAGAGCTTTCGATGTCGTATGTGTCGCGTGTGTTTTGTGTTTGAGCCTTTAGTTGAGTCAACACTTTCTTCATAGCTCAAAAATCCTGCGTCGAAGATATGAAAGGTCTCAGCGGTCGCAGCTAACTACGCCGAGATCTTTCACATTTTTCTTGGTATTTTTGATGTCGTTGTTATAAATGTGTGACTACTGGACTCTGTGTTGGGCGGGGGGATTCCGGTGAAGGGGGACTTCTTTACTTCTCTTCTCTTTATTTCTCTTCTCTCCCCCATGTATGTGTCCCCCCCACTGTGGCGCACCTCCCCTCGCCCCTCTCCCTCCACCCCTCCGCCGCACCTCTTCAGCTGACACCCCTGCCGTCCACGAGGAGAAAGGGGCTTGTTTCCGATTGGTCAGTTCGGGGAAGCAGTGTTTGCACCCGGTGCCTGCTCAGCTGAGCAAACAGCTGTGCTGCTGCAGTGTGGGCAAGGCCTGGGGCCCGCGCTGCGACAAGTGCCCCCTGCCAGGAACAGGTAAGGTCCCCAACGCCGGCACCTCTGAGCTCCAGACAGACTACACCTCTACCCATCCATCTATTCCACCAATCTCACACTGAGAGATGGAAATATGGGACCGATGGCATTCGTTCATCCGACCTCCCTCTCTCTCTCTGTGCATGTGGTTAACTGCTTTGCCAAATATATGCTTTTAGATGCAGCTAAATCCCCACCATCATCACACTCCCACTGTCTTCCCTTTACTCCTCCACCACCACCTCACTCCCACTGTCGTCTCCCCTTACTCCTCCACCACCACCTCACTCCCACTGTCGTCTCCCCTTACTCCACCACCACACTCCCACTGTCTCCCCTTACTCCACCACCACCACACTCCCACTGTCTCCCCTTACTCCACCACCACCACACTCCCACTGTCTCCCCTTACTCCACCACCACCACCACACTCCCACTGTCTCCCCTTACTCCACCACCACACTCCCACTGTCTCCCCTTACTCCTCCACCACCACCTCACTCCCACTGTCTCCCCTTACTCCTCCACCACCACCTCACTCCCACTGTCTCCCCTTACTCCACCACCACCACCACACTCCCACTGTCTCCCCTTACTCCACCACCACCACCACCACACTCCCACTGTCTCCCCTTACTCCACCACCACCACCACCACCACACTCCCACTGTCTCCCCTTACTCCACCACCACACTCCCACTGTCTCCCCTTACTCCACCACCACCACCACACTCCGACTGTCTCCCCTTACTCCACCACCACCACCACCACACTCCCACTGTCTTCCCTTACTCCTCCACCACCACCTCACTCCCACTGTCTCCCCTTACTCTTCCACCACAACCTCACTCCCACTGTCTCCCCTTACTCCTCCACCACCACCTCACTCCCACTGTCTCCCCTTACTCCACCACCACCACCACACTCCCACTGTCTCCCCTTACTCCACCACCACACCACCACCACCACCACACTCCCACTGTCTCCCCTTACTCCACCACCACCACCACCACACTCCCACTGTCTCCCCTTACTCCACCACCACACTCCCACTGTCTCCCCTTACTCCACCACCACCACCACCACCACCACCTCCGACTGTCTCCCCTTACTCCACCACCACCACCACCACACTCCCACTGTCTTCCCTTACTCCTCCACCACCACCTCACTCCCACTGTCTCCCCTTACTCTTCCACCACAACCTCACTCCCACTGTCTCCCCTTACTCCTCCACCACCACCTCACTCCCACTGTCTCCCCTTACTCCACCACCACCACCACACTCCCACTGTCTCCCCTTACTCCACCACCACCACCACACTCCCACTGTCTCCCCTTACTCCACCACCACCACCACACTCCGACTGTCTCCCCTTACTCCACCACCACCACCACCACACTCCCACTGTCTTCCCTTACTCCACCACCACCACCACCACCACACTCCCACTGTCTCCCCTTACTCCACCACAACCACCACACTCCCACTGTCTCCCCTTACTCCACCACCACCACCACCACACTCCCACTGTCTCCCCTTACTCCACCACCACCATCACCACATTCCCACTGTCTTCCCTTACTCCTCCACCACCACCACCACACTCCCACTGTCTTCCCTTTACTCCTCCACCACCACCTCACTCCCACTGTCGTCTCCCCTTACTCCTCCACCACCACCTCCCACTGTCTCCCTTACTCCACTCCACCACCACCTCACTCCCACTGTCTCCCCTTCGTCTCCCACTGTCCCTTACTCCTCCACCACCACACTCCCACTGTCTCCCCTTACTCCACCACCACCACACTCCCACTGTCTCCCCACTCCACCACCACCACACTCCCACTGTCTCCCCTTACTCCACCACCACCACCACACTCCCACTGTCTCCCCTTACTCCACCACCCACACTCCCACTGTCTCCCCTTACTCCCCTCCACCACCACCTCACTGTCCCACTGTCTCCCACCCCTTACTCCTCCACCACCACCTCACTCCCACTGTCTCCCCTTACTCCACCACCACCACCACACTCCCACTGTCTCCCCTTACTCCACCACCACCACCACCACCACCACACTCCCACTGTCTCCCCTTACTCCACCACCACCACCACCACCACACTCCCACTGTCTCCCCTTACTCCACCACCACACTCCCACTGTCTCCCCTTACTCCACCACCACCACCACACTCCGACTGTCTCCCCTTACTCCACCACCACCACCACCACACTCCCACTGTCTTCCCTTACTCCTCCACCACCACCTCACTCCCACTGTCTCCCCTTACTCTTCCACCACAACCTCACTCCCACTGTCTCCCCTTACTCCTCCACCACCACCTCACTCCCACTGTCTCCCCTTACTCCACCACCACCACCACACTCCCACTGTCTCCACCACCCTTACTCCACCACCACCACCACCACCACCACACTCCCACTGTCTCCCCTTACTCCACCACCACCACCACCACACTCCCACTGTCTCCCCTTACTCCACCACCACACTCCCACTGTCTCCCCTTACTCCACCACCACCACCACCACTCCCGACTGTCTCCCCTTACTCCACCACCACCACCACCACACTCCCACTGTCTTCCCTTACTCCTCCACCACCACCTCACTCCCACTGTCTCCCTTACTCTTCCACCACAACCTCACTCCCACTGTCTCCCCTTACTCCCCCTCCACCACCACCTCACTCCCACTGTCTCCCCTTACTCCACCACCACCACCACCACTCCCACTGTCTCCCCTTACTCCACCACCACCACCACACTCCCACTGTCTCCCCCCCTTACTCCACCACCACCACCACCACTCCCACTGTCTCCCCTTACTCCACCACCACCACCACCACACTCCCACTGTCTTCTTACTCCACCCACCACCACCACACTCCACCACCACCACCACCACCACACTCCCACTGTCTCCCCTTACTCCACCACAACCACCACACTCCCACTGTCTCCCCTTACTCCACCACCACCACCACCACACTCCCACTGTCTCCCCTTACTCCACCACCACCATCACCACATTCCCACTGTCTTCCCTTACTCCTCCACCACCACCACCACACTCCCACTGTCTCCCCTTACTCCACCACCACACTCCCACTGTCTCCCCTTACTCCACCACCACACTCCCACTGTCTCCCCTTACTCCACCACACTCCCACTCTCTCCCCTTACTCCACCACCACACTCCCACAGTCTCCCCTTACTCCACCACTACCACCACCACCACCACACTCCCACTGTCTTCCCTTACTCCACCACCACCACACTCCCACTGTCTCCCCTTACTCCACCACCATCACACTCCCACTGTCTCCCCTTACTCCACCACCACACTCCCACTGTCTCCCCTTACTCCACCACCACCACACTCCCACTGTCTTCCCTTACTCCACCACCACACTCCCACTGTCTCCCCTTACTCCACCACCACTACACTCCCACTGTCTCCCCTTACTCCACCACCACCACCACCACACTCCCACTGTCTCCCCTTACTCCACCACCACCACCACCACACTCCCACTGTCTCCCCTTACTCCACCACCACCACCACCACACTCCCACTGTCTCCCCTTACTCCACCACCACACTCCCACTGTCTCCCCTTACTCCACCACCACACTCCCACTGTCTCCCCTTACTCCACCACCACACTCCCACTGTCTCCCCTTACTCCACCACCACCACCACACTCCCACTGTCTCCCCTTACTCCACCACCACACTCCCACTGTCTCCCCTTACTCCACCACCACACTCCCACTGTCTCCCCTTACTCCACCACCACCACCACACTCCCACTGTCTCCCCTTACTCCACCACCACCACACTCCCACTGTCTCCCCTTACTCCACCACCACCACCACACTCCCACTGTCTCCCCTTACTCCACCACCACCACCACACTCCCACTGTCTCCCCTTACTCCACCACCACCACACTCCCACTGTCTCCCCTTACTCCACCACCACCACCACACTCTCACTGTCTCCCCTTACTCCACCACCACCACACTCCCACTGTCTCCCATTACTCCACCACCACCACACTCCCACTGTCTCCCCTTACCCACTGTCTCCCCTTACTCCACCACCACCACCACACTCCCACTGTCTCCCCCTCCACCACCACCACACTCCACTGTCTCCCACTCCACCACCTCCCACTGTCTCCCCTTACTCCACCACCACACTCCCACTGTCTCCCCTTACTCCACCACCATCACCACACTCCCACTGTCTCCCTTTACTCCACCACGGCTCCCCCTCTGTCAGTGCAACCTGTAAGGGTATTATGGTCAGTGTTCGCCTTGGTGATACAATAGTAGACGCCTGCAGATCATGTGGACCACAGCCACACTAAATAGATAGAATCTGTTCGCTGAGTCCTCACACTTCCACTCAAAAGGTTCTGTCATATTTCATTTATGACGTTGAGCCAAACATTCCATTAGACCTGGGAGTTTATCTGGGAAAAAGTCTAACCCTTTTCTTCGTCTGTGCCTGTATTGTCTGTCTGGGCTCCAAGAGACATTACTAAATGACCTCGTTTGGCCTAATTAACAACACCAGTCAAATTAATCTGGGTTGCCAGATTCCTTTGGTTGCAAGATCCTCCAGGTTTGCAGTTTGGTACAGCAGGTTGTTATAGAGAGTGTGGGTGGTAGAGTTAGAGGATGATATCTTGGAACGGGCCCATTTTTTCCCAAGTGAGAACATCTCTGTGGGTAAAATTAAGAGCTGTTATAAATTCTTTGGGCCTACAATTAGTCACTAACATTTGATGATATTCCTCAGATGACACTCATAGGACTTCATGTTACACAATACATGTATGTTTTGTTTGATAAAGTTCATATTTATATTTTTAAAAATCTGAGTTTACATTGGCACGATGTGTTCACTAGTTCCAAAAACATCCAGTGATTTTGCCTAGCCACATCGATTCAACAGAAATACTCATCATAAATGTAGATGATAATACAAGTTAGAAACATGGAATTATACATATACCTCTCCTTAATTGCAACCGCTGTGTCAGATTTTTAAAAAACACTTTACGGAAAAAGCAAACCATGCAATAATCTGAAACGGCGCTCAGAAAAATAATCAAATTAGCCACCATGTTGGAGTCAACAGAAACCAGAAATTACATTAAACATATTCCCTTACCTTTGATGATCTTCATCAGAATGCACTCCCAGGTATCGCAGTTCCACAATAAATGCTTGATTTGTTCGATAATGTCCATTATCTATAGCAAAATTAGCTAGCCTTAAGTACACATATCCAAACGCTCGTGCATTACTTCGGACTAAAACTTCAAAAAGTTATATTACAGGTCGAAGAAACATTTCAAACTAAGTATAGAATCAATCATTAGGATGTTTTTATCATAAATCTTCAGAATCTTCAGAGAATTCCTTTGTGTCTAGGGGAGCAACGGAACGCAAGTCGATATCACGTGGAATGCGCATGACCAGGAAATGGCTCTCTGCCAGTACCTGATTGATTCAGCTCTTATTCAGTCCCACAACACAGTTGAAGCCTCATTCAAGTTTCTAAAGACGGTTGACATCTAGTGGAAGCCCTCATTCATATCCCAATGTGAATTCAATAGGGCCTGAGTTGAAAATCGACCAATCTCAGGTTTTTCTCATTTGAGTTCTGTTATACTCACAGACACCATTCAAACAATTTTAGAAACTTCAGAGTGTTTTCTATCCAATACTAACTGAGACTGACAAGACTGCGGAGCAGGCTGTTTACTCTGGGCACCTCTGGTCACCTTTCACCAAGCTACTCAATACTGCCCCTGCAGCCATAAGAAGATCAGAGTAAATGATAGACTTGTGCTCCTTAATCAGGAAATAAACTTGAGTAGACATATAGGATTGGTGTAATCATTTCAGGACTAACCTTGATGTGAAGTGCAGAGCTTTTTAAGGTATCTCTTTCAATGTGTTCTTCTTCGTTTGTTGGAATGTTTACCAAGGTAGCTGGATTAGTTACTGTTTGATCTGATATATTTGTTTCACTATCAATGTTAAATGTAGTGGTTTAACTGCAATTGGCTGGGCTCTTGCTGGGCCACTCAAGGACAGTCAGAGACTTGTCCTGAAGCCACTCTTGTGTTGTCTTGGCTGTGTGCTTAGGCTCGTTTTCCTCTTGGAAGGTGAATCTTCACCCCAGTCTGAGGTCCTAAGCTCTCTGGAGAAGGTTTTATGTACTCTATGTACTTTGGTCTCTGTTCACCTTTCCCTCGATCCTGACTAGTCTCCCAGTCCCTGCTGCTGAAAAACATCCTCACAGCATGATGCTGCCACCACCATGCTTCACCGTAGGGATGGTGCCCGGTTTCCTCCAGGCGCGATGCTTTGCATTCAGGCCAAAGAGTTCAATCTAGGTTTCATCAGACCAGAGAATCTTATTTCTCATGGTCTGAAAGTCTTTAGGTGCCTTTTGGCAAACTCCAAGCGGGCTGTCATGTGCCTTTTACTGAGGAATGGCTTCCATCTGGCCATTTTACCATAAAGGCCTGATTGGTGGAGTGCTGCAGAGATGGTTGTCCTTCTAGAATGTTCTCCCATCTCCACAAAGGAACTGGAGCTTTGTCAGAGTGACCATCGGGATCTTGGTCACCTCCATGACCAAGGCCCTTCTCTCCCGATTGCTAAGTTTGGCTGGGTGGCCAGCTCTAGTGAGTGTATTGATGGTTCCAAACTTCATACATTTAAGAATGATGGAGGCCACTGTGTTCTTGGGACCTCAATGCTGCAGACATTTTTTGGTACTCTTCCCCAGATCTGTGCCTCGACACAATCCTGTCTCGGAGCTCTACGGACAATTCTTTCAACCTGGTTTTTGCTATGACATTCTCTGTCAACTGTGGGACCTTATATAGACAGGTGTGTGCCTTTCCAAATCATGTCCAATCAATTGAATTCACCACAGATGGACTCCAATCAAGCTGTAGAAACATTAAAGGATGATCAATGGTAACAGGATGCACCTGAGCTCAATTTCAAGTCACATAGCAAAGGGTCTGAATACTTTTTTACGTGTAATACATTTGCTAAAATGTCTATAAACCTGTTTTCACTTTGCCATAATGGGGTATTGTGTGTAGATGGATGAGATTTTTTTATTTCATCCATTTTAGAATAAGGCTGTAACATAACAAAATGTGGAAAAAGTCAAGGGGTCTGAATACTTTCCCAAATGTACTGTACGTGGAGCTCGGAAAGACCTCAGAGAATTATATACACGTGGTGAATCTGCTTCAACAAAAACCTAACCTAACTTATTGTACTTTACATATGAGTTACATCAAATAAAAGATCAATCAAATTAGTCATATAGCTATGAATTATGCAAAGTAAATATATTTCATGTGGACATTTCGATCTGTTTTTTTTGGGATGGAAGTGGTTTCTGATGTGTTTTTTTTCTTGCGTAAAGAATACTTATTTTTCTTTTAACATTTTTAGCTAAATTCAAGGAGATATGCCCTGGTGGGATGGGCTACACTGTCACAGGCTCTTACAAGCCCAAACTACCCAATCAACTACCCAAACTTCCCAGCCAACCTGAGACCATCAACAAGCCAATGATCACCCACCAAGAGCCTGTGGCCCCGCCTCTGCCCTTCCCGACACCCGAGAAACCAGTGGAGGCCTTGAGCGTCACTGAGAGACAGCTTCCCTCCATTCCAGGTGAGTCAACATCACACAATTCCCTGTATACCAGGGGAGTCAACATCACACAATTCCCTGTATACCAGGGGAGTCAACATCACACAATTCCCTCTATACCAGCCGAGTCAACATCACACAATTCCCTCTATACCAGGTGAGTCAACATCACACAATTACCTCTATACCAGGGGAGTCAACATCATACAATTCCCTCTATACCAAGAGAGTCAACATCATACAATTCCCTCTATACCAAGAGAGTCAACATCACACAATTCCCTCTATACCAAGAGAGTCAACATCATACAATTCCCTCTATACCAAGAGAGTCAACATCACACAATTCCCTCTATACCAGCTGAGTCAACATCACACAATTCCCTCTGTACCAGCTGAGTCAACATCACACAATTCCCTCTATACCAAGAGAGTCAACATCACACAATTCCCTCTATACCAAGAGAGTCAACATCACACAATTCCCTCTATACCAGCTGAATCAACATCACACAATTCCCTCTGTACCAGCTGAGTCAACATCACACAATTCCCTCTATACCAAGAGAGTCAACATCACACACTTCCCTCTATACCAAGAGAGTCCACATCACACAATTCCCTCTATACCAAGAGAGTCCACATCACACAATTCCCTCTATACCAGCTGAGTCAACATCACACAATTCCCTCTGTACCAGCTGAGTCAACATCACACAATTCCCTCTATACCAAGAGAGTCAACATCACACACTTCCCTCTATACCAAGAGAGTCAACATCACACAATTCCCTCTATACCAAGAGAGTCAACATCACACAATTCCCTCTATACCAGCTGAGTCAACATCACACAATTCCCTCTATACCAGCTGAGTCAACATCACACAGCAAGCACCAGTAGAAGAGCAGCCATCTTTACTAATGTACTCCAGAAAGAAAGAGACAGAACATTGGGATGAGCTGGGCCTCAGTGTGACTCATAGATGGGAGTTGCTTGGTCTTTTAGAATTCAAGTAGAGTGCTCTGTGGAATTTGGCATCATAGACTGTAACACATGGGCCCTGGGGCCATGCTTTTGTCTTTTCACGATGCTGTCCTGTTTTGATATGTGGAATATCATGTACCTTCAGTGCCAGCACACTTTTTTTCGTAATCCACCCTTCGACAAAAGGCAGCACATAAGTGAAACAAAAGACAGAACCGACTTGTATGCGTGAGTGTGTGGGGGTTCTTTAAAAACATCGCTCACCCAGACACCAATTCAGTTCCACCCTAGATAGGATGATGAGGATTCACATGCTTTGGCTTGCCCTCACCACTCAAACCGCTGGGTTCTGAGAGGAGAGATGGAGTTCCTCTCTTTTATTGTTCAGGACATGCTTGGCGGCCGGTGGGGGAAAGAGAAACTTGGCCAGCGGTAGAGTGCACAGACTTACAGCTAAACCTCTCTTGAGCACAGAGGATCCAATGCAGAGGACAGACTCAGACAAACAATAAGAGGAGAAAGTCACTGCCCAAACCTGTGTCGATGAGTGTTTGCATGCCACAAGGGGCTATGAACCCTGGCGGAAGGAATTTATTTTACGCCTAAAGTTATGCGTCATTCATAACACTGCCGTTGGTCTTTATGACCTCCGTAAAAATGCAAGAGGGTTGAGTTATGACATGGCATTTGGCCAGTGTTTAAAATAAGGTGTTAGTGGAACATCCTTGTTACTGATTAACACTTGTACGTGGCCATGAAAAATATCACATGTTGATGCGGTCATGAACAGCTAAAAGCACCTGTGAAGGTGACCGTCTTATGGATTGCAAATCATTCATCCTCTCTGGCCCCAGCCGGGTTAATTGATGTATTCAAAAGCCTGACTATATTTAATGGGGAACTATAATGTGAATGTTGTCCTAAAAATACAAATGAATGATGTACTTGCCTCTGACAAACCTTGGTAGTCAAGGGCAGGTATATCCAGCCTTGTGCTTCCAAACGGTCCCACTCTTTTTTTGAACTCATTCTTTCTTTGTGTTGTTTTTAATTTGTCTTCATGGCCAGTTGCCACGGATGCACCTGAGCAGGTAGGTTGGGTTTCTTCTGCAAAAAAACAACGGAACAGAAATAAGCTTTCTTGCATGCAACAAGAAGTATTCATCATTCAGCCTCTATGGCAGCGACCTGCAGAAGCAGCCTGCAGCATCACCTCTGCATGAAGTCGGCATCACCACTGCATGACTTTGAGCCAATCAATGCTCCATGCTTTCAGCCTAAGCGCACTTAAAGCATTCACAGTGGAACGTCTATGTCAATGCCGTTCGCAGCTGGCAAGACTTTGCTCTTTGCGCTTTTGTCCAGCCTCATACTGTAAGGCTGCGTTTACTCAGGCAGCCCAATTCTGATCTTTTTCCACAAATTGGTCAGTTGACCAATCAGATCAGCTCTTTTGCCAATAATTGAGCAACTGATCAGAATCGGGCTGCATGTTTAAGTGCAGCCTTAGAGCCTCAAATACTGAACAGTCCTGAAACCTTTCTGTAATGGATTTAGTATTGTATTATGACTTTTTGAATTAAATATAGAAGCTCTCTTTTACATGATCTGGTCTTGGTTCTTTCAGCGGTAAAGTAGACTCAGCTGCTTGAAACTCTTTAAAAGCACTTTGACAGGGGTGGAGTAAGTGAACACTGTTGCGCAGTACACTCCGAGAAACTCCAAATGTCTACAAAGCTGAAGTCAAGTTGGACTCCACACAACTGACTTTGGCATTCTATAGACCCTGTCCACTCAATGACAACAAATGTTGCTCTTACTATCCGAAATCTTGCTCTTACAATCCTTTCAAGCACTTTCCTTCCTTCAGCTGCCATGCAAGCTGATTTATAAATAGTTTACTGCCGAGCGGCCTATTTGACGAGCTCACGCATGACAGCGGTGCATGAGCGGCGCTTGCTCACCGAAACCTCACACATGTCTATACGGATCAGTCGACTGACCCCGAGGTCCATATTGTGTTTGTCTTGTGTTTTGTCCTTCAAGGAGCTGGTTATTCTGGAGGCTACTAGTAATAGGCCAGTAGTTGAGGTCGAGGCTGGCCAGCCACAGCTCTCTCCCGGTGTCTCTACCATGAGGATGGAGCCGGCCTACCCAGGTGTCTCATCCATTCCCTTCCCCTCTACTCTCTCTGCTGCTATTTCAGCCTCACTGGGCAAAGTGTGGAAGTTATTTAATTCTGATTTATGTTGTTTTGGCACTGTACTTTCGGTCAATTTGACCTGAAAGAATAGAAATGAAAATGGGTTGGTTTGAAAAATATATTATGTTCTTTCCCTTGTGACAGGTCTAATCGTCATAGTGGAAAGAGCACCTGCCGTTTGTGATGGGTGTTCTCCAGGCTCTAGTATAGGATTATCTTAATTGAAATGCAAGGTTTTTATTGTTGTAAAAAGGGTTCAATATGTATCCAAGCTGGAAAAATCTTTTAACAACTGTCAGCTCAGCACGTGACGGTGAAGAGTGATTTTTCTCTGTCCGCTGGGATTGTTGATTTCTGCAGCGCTCCGTGTTACAGTTTCATGACAACAACTCAACATTGAAACACTCATTTTAAAGACCACGGAAAGTCTGACTGCGCTGTTCTCTCCCCTGGCTCTATCTGTCCTGGTCTCGCAGAGGTTGTGGAGAAAACGTCCCCCCCTGCTCCAGCCCTGATCCTCCCCTCCAACGCTGGCCAGGACATCGCCCCGACTCAGTCAGCAGGTAAGAGCCCACAGTGACATACAGTGACACGCAGTAACCCGGTGACATCTGGACACAGTTTAGTCGACTGGTCAATGTGCTGCTGACCAGTTAGTAACTACTATCCCTGCTACAAACTCTATCTAAGCTATCCCAAGCTGATTGTGTAAAAATCATGAATGAATAGAGGCCCGCAGACTGGGAACATGGCACTTTCTGACTCTTCCTGACCTCCTTTCTTTGTCCTTGGGGTTCTACCCAGTTGTATTTCGGGCTTCTTCTATATTTAGGAATCCTGTGTTGCTGTTGAGGGGCCGTGGCATCATGAAGTCTCTCTCTCCACTCTAGATGGGAATAGTTTAACAATAGTCTAACAACATCCTCATAAAGGCTTCAAATCGCTCCAATGAAAATGCAGAGCAACTTTTTCTCTCTCTCTCCTCACCCTTAGAGAAATGTATTTGGGTCCTGTATTGTTGTATTTGAGAGACTCCCATTTTAGATGTTGTTGCTGTGGTTATTTGAATCGGAAGGGAAAGGCCAGTGAGGCCAGAGATTTGTGCCATCGCTAGGCAACCACTTGTGTGAAACGCACCTGTTTTGATACCCAGGGCGAGGAAGAGGGGGGAGAGCAGTAGAATAGAGATTAGTGTCGGCACGGAGACAAGTGTGGAGGGAAGGGAGTGGGACTATCTGGTTCCAGGCCCACAAAAAGCACCTGGACCAATCAGGGGACCGCTGGGGTATTTGGGGTTATATTCGCTAGGCGGACATCCAAGCACCCAGACCACTCTCATCTCAGCGTTTTACGTCCCAGTGTCCCGGAAACGTGACACCATATTAAGAAGCCACAACAATGAAACCACCTGATGACAGATACTCGGTACACTGTGATACATAATTGCGTCTCTCTCTTTAAAAACAAAAATCATCCTGTCATCCTTACTGTGATTAGACTCTGGCCTCTGTGCCTCAACGCTTGCTAATCATTCTCAACATGACGTTTCTTTCTAAAGTATATCCTCGACAAAACACGACAATCGTTTGATTGTAACATGGCGGAGATGCTCTTTAAGGTGTAAAGCAACTACACTCGCTAATCATTCTGTAGCTCAATCAACCAATCAGTCAGTGAGTCAATCAAATGATTGTGCATTTTACAAATACATTTGTAACAAAGTGCTAAAATATAACGCTTGACCGAACGGATGAGGGAAATCTCCTTAGGTGGGAAGAAACCTTGACAGGAAGCAGAGTCTAGAGCAGGAGCCCATCCTCCTCTGGTTGGCTGATGTCTTCCCTAAATCCTATATAAAACACAGCAGTAATTGAATGTAACTGTATTTCTGAGGAGATGCTGCTGTGGCATATTTGAGCAATAATACCTCGCCTATTGAAATTTGTACAGTAATACTTAAATTCTTTGTAATTCCACCATATTGGCCTGCTGAGCTTTGAAGAAGCCCAGCCATTAACAACCACATACATCAGGGACGCGTAATGTATTGTTAATGTGATCTCGAAGCTTCCTGACATTTTGACGACCATTTCCTCAGCAACACTGTAATTCTTAAATACTATATTCATCATCTATCACCACTAATTTAATAACCCTTTCATTTTCTCTTCTTCTCATCAAGTTCTGAAATGGCAAACCGCTCCGTCACTGTGATTGGACAGTTTCGGCTGATATGACGGAGTCCTTAAGTCTCTGGAACTGTAGGTCCAGTGGCCCACTTCTGTAATATGTCTGCATATTGGTGCCTTTTGATGGGCATTAGACACTATGATTTACTTCATTCCATACTTTCCCACTGTGTTATGTCCGATTGATGCACCCAGTGAGTAGGTTTTGGGATTTTGCCGATTATTTTAACAGGTAGTCCCATTGAGACCAAGATCTGTTTTGCATCTTACAATTACAAATTGCACATAGGAAATACACCAGAAAATACAAAATACAAAGAGAATACAAAAAATTCAATAAAGCACACATGTGAAAAACAATCACATTCCACAGCAGAGATCCCCAATCAACACTTTGAAATCAAATCGAATCAAATTGTATTTGTCACATGCGCCGAATACAATAGGTGTAGACGTTACAGTGAAATGTTTACTTACAAGCCTACAACCGACAACTGCGAGATCGGTGCGCTAACGTGCGCTAATATGATTAGCGTGTAAGTAACAAGAACATTTCCCAGGACATAGACATATCTGATATGGGAAGAAAGCTTAAATTTGTGTTGATCTAACTGCACTGTCCAATTTACTGTAGCTGTTACAGTGAAATAAAACTATGCTATTGTTTGAGGAGAGTGCACAGTTATGCACATTTGGGCCGACTTGATACAACATTTTGAACAGAAATGCAATGGTTCATTGGATCAGTCTAAAACTTTGCACATGCAATGCTGCCAACTAGTAGCCAACATCCAAATAGAGCCTGAAGTGGAATAATACATTGTGGCCTTTCTTTTGCATTTCAAAGATGATCTTTTACCAGATCTAATATGTTATATTCTCCTACATTATTTTCACATTTCCACAAACTTCAAAGTGTTTCCTTTCAAATGGTATCAAGAATATGCATGTCCTTGCTTCAGGTCCTGAGCTACAGGCAGTTAGATTTGGGTATGTCATTTTAGGCGAAAATCGGGGGGAAAAGGGGCCGATCCTTAAGAGGAATGTATTTACTAAATAAACTGAAACTAAAACATTTATAAATACATAAATAAAATAGAAAAATAAGAACATTGAAAAGTAACAAATAATTAAAGAGCAACAATAAAATAACAGTAAATGCAAATAGTCTGAAAGGCACCAATACATCCATTTGTAGGGAACTCTGAAGATTGTTCCATACTTGGGGTGCAAAGAAACTTAAAGCTAAAAGTCTGTAGCAACAGACGGAATTTCCATAGATATCCATCCCTGTGATCTGGTATGGTAACTCGTTCTTCTATAGGTAAGTAAAGATGTAAGGTAATGAGGGAGTTTTTACAAAATGCAGTGTTTCGACTTACATGAGGTCAAAGAGGGCCATCCTAATTTCTGATAGAGCAAGTAGTGATGATCACCCGTTATAAAACGAAGTGCACTGTGGTGCACTGTGGTGAACTACATCTAACGGCTTTAACCCTTTACACTTGTAGAAATTGGCCTATATGGATAGGGCTATAAAAAAGAAAGAAGGTCGCACAATCCCAAACATTCAATGGGTATAGTAACCAACATTTTGGAACGCAGTGCTGTCTTCAGGGTTACATTGTAACTGCTTGATACAGTTTTGTAGACAAGCAGTGCAATTAGTGAAACCAATGAACACAGTGAGGGGTGTGTCATAGTAATTAAGGTAATGAGGGATGAAAAACAGTGAAACAAATATTTTATAGCATGTCAATACATGCGGACAATTATTTACATAATCTTATGTCAACATGATTAGATATAATGGAATACATTATGCTAATATCAACAATCATTATTCTTACATTTAATTTACTTTCATCTTTGTTTCATTAGTTAATTTCATATCTTTGTTGTGGTTCAAACGTAATGCATAATGAGCATCGTCACCATGGGAAACATGACATGCAGTATAAGCGAAGAAACTGTGGGCAAAAAGAAATCATTGGGTTGAAATGGCCTGAGGTCAAATTCAATAATCAGACCACTAGGAGTCAGTGTTTTTAGATAGGAGATCCATTAGGCCTCCCTCTGTAGTAGTAGGGTCCCGATCGTTGGCGGTCGGTGCCATTTAAGAGGAGGGAGTAGGAATATTTTTTTAATGAGCATGGCCTTATTTCCATTACAGCATATTGGATGAATGTCATTCATATTCTATTCACCCAGTCCAATGTAACAGGGACAGGTTTAGGCAACTACATGATACTCAAATTTTCCCTACACCCATCATGAGGTTGCTACAACCTCGCCTATGAATGACAGTTTACAATGTAGGTGCGTCGAAAGACAAATTTGAGGTGACAGACAGTGATATTCAATACTGCCTTGCACATTATCGCCTGCATCTAGCTGATATAGAGTGTAATCATTAGTCCAACAGTTGCAAACAAGAGTTTCTGTTGGACAAATTCAGGTATGTTTATCCCCGTTTTGTCACGTTTGCGAAACATTTTTTCGGTGGAATAAATACACCCCTGATCACACGTAGACACGTTTCACTTTCATAGCAGCCACATTGTATTATTTCTTGCATCCATGAGCTCTCCTCCTTTCACCTCTTCCTTCGCATGTGGACTTCAATGCACAACCTTTCCAAGCCAAACCGCTACACACAGCCTACATCATTGTCACCATATTAGCTTAAGTAAAGTCATAGTCAGAATAGATAGTAGTCCTAACGCGTTAATAAACCCGCTACAGTCATGCAGTAACCGTTACAGTGTACAGTCAGTAAGCAGTTACACCATCGGGCCCCGGTGGCAATAAATTAGTCAAACCAAAAGTTTACCTCGACTTGGAAGAGTTCCAGTGTTGTGTTGGAAAGTCATAGCCAGCTAGCTAACATAGCATCCCTCTGCTTCAGCAGTGTGTTTCAGTAGGCTAGACTAGATGGCCACATTTACATCTCTCCCTCTCTCTTCCTTTTTTCTCTCTTGCTTCTCCTTCATTTTGGAGGAAATTAATTTGTTAAAAACTGTTGAACTCTCTCTTTGAGTCAACTCTCACTCACTCAGTGCTAGCTAGCTGTAGTTTATGCTTTCAGTACCAGATTAATTCTCTGATCCTTTGATTGGGTGGACAACATGTCAGTTAATGCTGCAAGAGCTCTGATAGGTTGGAGGATGTCCTCTGGGAGTCATAATTACTGTGTAAGTCAGTCTATGGAAGGGGGTGAGAACCAAGAGCCTCCTAGGCTTTGTATTGAAGTCATTGTACCCAGAGGCGAACGGAAGCTAGCTGTCCTCCGGCTACACCATGGTGCTACCCTACAGAGTGCTGTTGCTGCTACTATAGACCTTATTTGCAAAATAGTTTTAATCAATTATTTGGTGACGTGATTATATTTAGTATAGTTTCATCTAAAAAGGATATATTTTTCCAATGTTTTACTATTTTTATTTTTATGAAAGTAACTGAGGAGGATTGTCCTCCCTTTCCTCCTGAGTAGCCTGCAACTGGTCTCGATGTTACCTCTCCTTGAGAGAGATACCTGTGTATTTGAGGGAGGAGATAGGATGTTTAGCTTCAACAAAGTGAGCTGCTACTGTGCAGTCGGTATTCTTACACCTGATTGAGCTGCGGTGTTCAGCTATACATTGTTTTAACCAAGGTTCAGAGAGTACAATAATGTCAGGGTTAGTATCTTGGACCCAAATGCTTAATGCCTAACATATACATTTTTGAGTGAATACTCTGCACATTGAAAAAAAAAATCTCTGGTACTTTTATATACTTTTTAGCTAGTAGTTCTGAAAGTAGTGCTCATGAGCCAAAAGTGGTCCACACAAATGGCATATTATGTCACGTGCAGATATGTGCACCACATCATTGCGCTCTCTCACTCTGATGTGTGTGCATCTTGCTAGCTGTCACTCAAATGGGGAGGGGCTGAAGCTAATTGACTGGAACTCGAATTGCTAGGGAGCTGGCCCACGTGGGGGAAAATGTAGGGGAAATGGCGCCACACAACTTCCTGGAAACAGTTGCTATCAAACTAGGAATTTTGCGGCGAATTGAGGTAAGACAGTAATTCTGCTCATAGATTATACACGTACGAACTAAACATTGACATGAACCTAACATTGACACATCCAGCCCAAAGCGTGAGGTTTCAAAAATGCAACGTTCCGGAGCATGTCTTTAAGTTCGCCAGCTCAAGAACCTTATGAGATTTAAAGTCAGAGGGGGTTTCCATTGGCTTATCAATATTTGTCATACAGAAACACATTTGCAGCCATGAATGGGAAGTTGATGAGAATATCGGCTAGGGAGAGGAAAGGCCATTTGCAGGAATGGAATAGATTTGTTTATGCTGCTCATATAGATACAGTATTTATGTATTTAGTATTTGAAGAGTAGCATGAGGTTTCCTCTATGATTGTGTTCAGCATGCATACTCAAAATCCTGCTATTTGGGTCTCTCTCTCTCGTTCTCTCTCTCTTTCTGTCTCTTTCTCTCTGTCTCTCTCTTTCTCTCTCTCTCTTTCTCTCGCTCTCGGCCAGAGGTGGATGAGTGCCAGGTCAACCCTCACATCTGTGGCCAGGGGATCTGCTACAACACTGTGGAGGGTTATACCTGCATCTGTAGAGAGGGCTACCAGATGGATGAGACGCACACCACCTGTGTCGGTAAGAAACAAGACGTCAAAGGTCACGTCCATTTATCAGACCAATGGGAACGGAGTCTTTTTGTCATTTGGTCTGATTGGATTAGGTTTTCACTTTTCACATTTGCCCCAGAACATATATTCATTGAATTACATCAGTAAATGGGAATATTTTGTTATTTTATTTAACCTTTATCTAACTAGGCAAGTCGGTTAAGAACAAATTCTTATTTACAATGACAGCCTACAATGACGGCCTTTTCTGAATATACTTGTGATATATAATGATTTAACTAGCCTTTCAGCATTTTGGAGTTATGTGTGAATGTTGTAGAATAATCATTTAGGTACCGCTTTGGTGCAGTGGTGGTTTGAAATAAACACTAGCTATACTCATAATACTTTAATCCACTTACATTAGCATGTCAGTATGTTTCTTAGCAAGTTGACCCATGTTCCATCCCATGACTCCTGCCTTGCTACAGATGTTGATGAATGCCTGGAGTCTGCATCACTGTGCTCCAACGGCCGCTGCAGGAACACTCCTGGCAGCTTCCTGTGTGTGTGCCAACCAGGCTTCATGACAGATGAGGAGGGAACCAGTTGCATTGGTAAAGTCATTTCACACACATACCACCACACTCCCTGAGATTCAATACGTGTTGTGCACCGCAGCAGCACACATTTGGAAAGCCGTTTGTGTGTTTTCATTTTTGTTGAAACCCCTAGTTATTTCCCCAGTTGTCTCCAGTATAGTTCCCCATTGGTTTTGTCACCCCTCCCTGGAGATAGGGGCTGCATTTTAGGAGATGACCACAGTGTGGCCCATTAGCGACGTCCTCCCCATCCCGGGATATAAATACTGTGAACACTGTCATTAGGTGGTTTCTGGTGTTTCTACACAGATTTTCTCTTCCACAAAATGACACAAAATGAGGTTTGCGGAGGCATAAAGCCAATGATTATTTCCCAGTAACTGTACTGTACTTTAACAGTCAAACATCTGAAAAGGAAATAAGGAGGATATAATTTATCACCGTTTGCCAGGGATTTCTATGTGGATATGAGTACTTGATCTATTATTAATATTAAGAAGAGTGCAAAAACAGGCAACTTGGAGGGCAACAGCCCTAAATCTTCAATAAGACAGATGGAACATTGAGTGGCTAGTTATACTTGAATCCAATGATGAAAACGAAACTATATTGGAGAAAAATAAACACAACATGCAGTGTGTTGGTCCCATGTTTCGTGAGTTGAAATAAAAAATCCCTGAAATGTTTCACACACAATTAGCTTATTTCTCTAAAATGTTGTGTTCAAATTGGTTTATATCCCTGTTAGTGAGCATTTCTCCTTTGCCAATATAATCTATCCACCTGACAGGTGTGGCATCTTAAGAAGTTGATTAAACAGCATATTTCTGTCTGTAATAAAGCCCTTTTGTGGGGAAAACTCATTCTGATTGGCTGGGCTTGGCTCCCCAGTGGGTGGGCCTGGCTGCCAAGTGGGTAGTGGGAGCCCACCCACCCCCCAGCATGTTACACTCCTGCCCAGTCATGTGAAATCCATAGATTAGTGCCTAATGAACCTATTTCAATTGACTGGTTTCCTTATATGATCTTTGAAATTGTTGCATGTTGCGTTTATATTTTTGTTCACTTTAAAAATACTTTGAAATCACTTACTTAACCAGAGGCAACACTACATGACGAGTTAAAACCGAAAGAAAGTTTTCCACTCCATGTCCAGTCTGTTACTTGCCTGTCGTCATTTTGCTGAGTCATGCATTTACACTCTCTACTTCAAGGTGGGGGGGGGATGTTTGGTTACTAAGGAAGGGAGTGGTGTCCTGGATATCACTCCCCTCCAATTAGAGTCCCTGTTTCCTTCCTGGTTGGTTCTGTCTTTTGTCATGTCCCACAGGAAGTCCCGCCCAGGGCCCTCAGAGGAAGTTTATGTCACCTTAAGCTGGCTTTGGTCCATTTTAGGGGGCTGGGAGGGCATGAAGCAGAGACAGTCCTGGCATGAATCAGCAATGTCCATGATATTCAGTTAAAGTCAAGGAATGAGCGTCATATGAGTCACTCTTCTAGCTCTCTGTAATGCCAGACTGTCCAAATCGTTTAGATCGATGGATATCACATTCAGACTGGGGTACATAGAGATCTGGCACAGATCTACGGACGGACCAGGAGATTCCATCACTTTAGGCTGAACTTCCGCTGCCCTTGTTGATATTGGACAGAGTAATGTCTGACATGTTTGTGAAACAGAAGTGACACAGCACTAAAATGATGTGTACCCCATCACATTTCTCCGGGGTTTTGGGGATTATGCTTATGTTTTTAATGGGTTTGGGTGAGTACCAAGAAAGGGTTGATTATTCTTGAAAGATTGAGTATCTTTGTTACTATCCTCAAATCTCTCCTTCTCGATCCCACTCCTGTCTTTCTCTCCATCCCTCTCTCTCCCCTCCTCTTCCTCTCTGTATCCCTCGCTCAGATTTAAACGAGTGTCTGAACTCCCACGCTTGTCCTGAGGATGGCTTTTGTGTCAACAATGTGGGTTCCTACATCTGTCGGCACTGTGACGGCGGCTTCAGGATGAGCCCAACAGGCCAGTGTGAAGGTACAAGAAGCGCCCTTCAACGATTTGGGTTCTATTTGGAGAGCTTTAGGGGCAAGAGAATTAGAGGGGGGTTCATGGTAAGACAATGCCATGGTTGTTTCTGACATATTAACAACATGATATGCATATTGCCGACTTACACTTCACCCACACTTAAATCCTTGGCCTTTTTGTGGTGTTGATTCAGTGCTTGCCTCTATCCTCGCCTCTCTCTCTTTCTTTTCCCCCCACCTCTACTCTCTCTCTTTCTCTCACTCTCCTCTCTCTCTCTCTCTCTCTCTCTCTCTCTCTCTCTCTCTCTCTCTCTCTCTCTCTCTCTCGAACAGATATAGATGAGTGTCTGGACATGGGTGTGTGTCCATCCGGCATGTGCATCAACTTGCTGGGCTCTTATGAGTGTGATTCGTGTCCAGAGGGCTTCCAGGGCCAGGGAGGACAGTGTGTCGGTATGTGACTGCACATCCTCTCTCGCTCACAAATAATCAGGAGCATCCAAATTAGCAGGGGAATTGGGACACAGACTGTATTTCCGACAGGGTGTATATCGAGAGGATATCACTATTTAGAATTTCTAATGCTACCCTGCACTGACAGTCATAAGTGTTTACCCTGCTGTTGGTCATATACAGAATACAGTGCTGTAGCTAGGGATGTTACGGTGACATATTACTGCCACACCGGTGGTTACGAGTCATGATGGCAGTCAAATTCCATGTTCCACCGTTTACGGTAATTAGACATCTCCAAGCTCTGATGCTGTCAATGGTCATTAGTAGCCTACCAAACTTACTAACTGCCTGGTACTCTGCACTCTATTGTCCCTCTAATCACTCTGACATCAATGCAAATGTAATCGAAAATCTAATCAAACACTTCATGACAGCTCATGTTGTGCAATATTTCTATAGGCCATGCAATTGCGTGAGAAAACAGAGTGATGGCCTCTATTAAAAAGAGGAGGATCCAATCAGCTTTCTATATGCTAGGCCTACTATATTTATTTCTCAACCTTCCGAATATTAAGCACGTTGCTTCTTTTTAAAACAGGAGTAAAGCCTACCTGGCTGATATATAAATGAACCACAGGGAAAGCATCCTTCATTCACTATTAAAGTGCATCGATTAAATGTATTTTTTCCCCGCTGCCCCTGTTTCGAGACAGATACAGTACATGATAATGGTCCATTCCAAATCAAAACATTATTTCCCACATATATTATTTAGTGTATGTAAAGACATGATTAAATCAAGAAGCATTGCTGCGCTTATAATGTTAAGAAATAGCCTAATAGTTTATCAACATTTTAAGCTAAATGTTCTCATCTGTTGCTTCAGGCTCAAATAGGTCAACTTTTGCACTATGGGGATAGTTGATTGACATAAGTTAGTGCTTTTGCTGGTAGTTAGGACTACTCATATCTTCAATATGCACCTCGGAAATGGATAAGGACGCACGCTGTTGCGTTCAGGTGTGTCTGTCTTCACTTGTAGCCTGTGAGAAAGACCCGATCACGTGACTGAGAGCCATGTGAGTGAGAGGTGCTTCGGCACGCAGCGGGGAGAAGGGAATTATAATGATCATATTCAGATCAAGGGCATAGCACCACTGGTGCAAAAGGCATGGATTTTTTTAGGGGCTTAATGGCCACACAAAGGGAATGCAGTCGGGAAATTCAAGGCATTATCAAGTGCTTGTCAAATTGTGAATGAGAGACTGATGAAGTGTGTACAGTTTGTGCAAAAAAAAACTAAGCAGAGCTCAAGCCTTTCATACAACTTCTTTTTTGCATCATACAGCCTTGGAATGTATTAAAAATCAAAACATATAGCTCTACATTTGTTACATAAATAACTCTAAATTAATCATATAATAGTACCTGTTTCTTTGTTAACTGCTCAACACAGAATAACCGCATGTGCATGTGCGCACTCCCTCAAATCGTTTGAAGAAAATATATTTTTTATTAAAAAATGCTACGGAATTCTAAGCCATATTGTCTGCTAAATGAACTAGTGTAGCCCACAGCCATATGGCATAGTCAGATCAGGGCCTAACATAAGGGCAACTCGGAGTATGTTATTCTGTTCTTCTGAAATAGACTACATTTTCTTCATATCATGCTTCTTTAGACCTGTCTAAAATAAATAATGGATTTCTTGTGAAGGTGTAGGCTAAATTACATGGATTTATTAGACTTTTAAAAAATCTAGAGGTCTGCATCAGTGGCTTGTAGGCTATGCTTGGAAGACAGGAGATGCTAAATGTGTTTAAGTGAATTAACAGTCAATTACTGTGGGACTGGCAGTTATTTGCTTGACAATCACCGGCTGACAAAATGTCATGACCGCCACAGCCCTAGCTGTAGCCACCTTCTGAAACGCACTAGCTAGATGCGGAATGCAGAGTAGGTCGCTGGGTACAGTCTGTATTGTCAGTGAGGTACATGATGCCTCACATCAGCTTTAATCCTAGCTCCAGGACATCATGTGAGCTGCCTGGGAGACCTGCAGCAGAATCAACGCACACATTCCACGAGTGAATTTCCTACACTTTATAGACCGTATTCCTACACTTTATAGACAGTATTCCTACACTTTATAGACAGTATTCCTACACTTTATAGACCGTATTCCTACACTTTATAGACAGTATTCCTACACTTTATAGACAGTATTCCTACACTTTATAGACCGTATTCCTACACTTTATAGACAGTATTCCTACACTTTATAGACAGTATTCCTACACTTTATAGACCGTATTCCTACACTTTATAGACAGTATTCTACACTTTATAGACAGTATTCCTACACTTTATAGACCGTATTCCTACACTTTATAGACTACACTTTATAGACAGTATTCCTACACTTTATAGACCGTATTCCTACACTTTATAGACAGTATTCCTACACTTTATAGACAGTATTCCTACACTTTATAGACAGTATTCCTACACTTTATAGACAGTATTCCTACACTTTATAGACAGTATTCCACAGCCATATCATTTAACCATGAGTTTCAAGGAATAATCTAATCTCATTCCTAAACCGTTTCTGTTTAATGGGCAAAGAACACCTCAGGAAACAAATGTAGTATTTCTGTTTACGCTCAGTACAGTATAAGTCCCACAAATCAACCAATTAAAAAGCCACCATATGGACCCACATTTTCCTCGAAGTCGACCGGTTTCTGTTGAAACCATAGGTGCGTCACTCAGCCCTTCCAGAGAGTACGTGTTGCATGCGGTGGATGGTTGACTGTGAGGTTGTGAGGAGTATTCACACAGTGTCCTGACCCAGCCACGCCACAGTGGGTAGGCAGGGTGCAGGTCGGGACAGGAAATCATTAGGCCATGTGACACATAGGGAGACCTCTAGAGTCTCACTTGAGGTAGTGGTGCTGGTTTAGGTCCTTAGCTAGGTCATGCCAACTTTCAATGGGTCTGTTTCGTGTGGTTGTATCTTATCCAAGACAATGAGGGTTGTTTACACACATTATGATGCAGTTCCAGGTGCGTTACCTTATGCCAAGTGAAGGTTGGCCCAAACATTGGTTTTGAGATCCATTAAACACACTGTGAAGCATGAAAAAATAACATTGTGCTGGAGTTTGGTTTTCTAATATCATATCCAACATGGCAGCATGTTTAGACATTTGAGATATTAAACACATTGTAAAAATCTTTGACTACATTTCTTTCCCTCCTGTTTTCTTGACTCTGCCCAGATGTAGATGAATGCCTGCACCAGTCAACTTGTGCCAATGGGAAGTGCTCCAACTTTGAGGGATATTTTGTCTGCTCGTGTAACGATGGATTCACGCTCAGCCTAGAGGGACAATCATGTGAAGGTAACACCCTAATTCTAGTGCTTTATGGTGTTATGGGACTTTCAAGTGACAACTCAAAACTAGCTCTACCAAGTCCCTGAATGATCTAGAAGACTGGATTCCATTATTACTGGATGATATCATAGTTTAGAGAGAATCACCATTTTGTCCAAACTGAATTAGCCACTGGTTAGAATCTTCCAGAAAACCCATAAATGTAAACAGCATAATAGCGGCAAAGAGCGAATGCCGTAAAAGTAAGCACATATTACCTCATAATCACTTATTTGTTTGGGCACTGTTTGTATATGTGACATAATGAATGACTCTGCCTGTCTAAGACAGTCAGTTTAGCACAGCGAAGCACTTTTCCCGAACTTTTCCCACAGTGTCTTTAATGCCAGTCACAAGGCGCCTTGCTTAAGATGGAGACCTTGTAGTGCAGGTTTGTAAATCATTCAGAATTGGCCTGGCAGCGCTCGACCTTTTCAGCGGACCGTTGTGCCCACAGTGAAGCTATTGGGCCCTGCTAAATAAATGATGGAATTTCAGTAATCACCCTGGGCTGTTTGGGGCAATGAAAGTATATGAAACCTTTAAGAGTTGCGGTATATCAATATCTCGTCATCTTTCTCCCAATACGCCACATCAATATCTCTCGCTGTTTACCTGGCCCACCTCTTGCACCTGAAATGAGAATAATCTTTTCCCTGCTACCTTGCTCTTGGAGTCTGTGTATCAAAGTGTGAGGCGATTCAACCCCAGGAAAACTTGAAAATAGAATATATGTTCAGGAAATGTTTATATACATGCTTTTACATTTGTAGCACAAATTATTTTTTTGAAAATCATGAGGACCTAGACATGCCTCCTGTAAAAAACTATGATCTGTGAACATTACATGATACAGACAATATCTTGGTCATTATACTCTTATAATGTGAAAATATGGAGGATGTCTAGATTCTGAGCCCACTAGCTTGTAGAGTATATTGTTTAAAACAATATGTATACAAATTAGCACATACAAAAGGGTACTTTGAGATATTCCTATCAATATGTTGAATTTTTGATAAATGAATGTGAAAAATACTCCCTATTTGAGAGCACACCATAAGAAGTATGATGAAACTAGGATGTTGTCTCTATTATGTACGGTTCATGGGTCATAGGGTCTTAGAAGAGACACGTATAGGTTTAAAACGGGCGGACAATTGCCACTTTCATCCGGATTTTCAAAATGTTTTTGATATTGTTTGCATACATCACATCCTTCGACCCTATTATTTCTTAAGTTAATAGCCGTGTTTGATGTTATTGACTTTTAGAATCTTCAATGTAGCATCTGAACTAGAGGTCGACTGATTAATCGGAATGGCCGATTAATTAGGGCCGATTTCAAGTTTTCATAACAATTGGAAATATATATTTTTTTTACATCTTTATTTAACCTTTATTTAACTGGGCAAGTCAGTTAAGAACACATTCTTATTTTCAATGACGGCCTAGGAACTGTGGGTTAACTGCCTCGTTCAGGGGCAGAACGAAATATTTTCACCTTGTCAGCTCGGGGGATTCAATCTTGCAACCTTACAGTTAACTAGTCCAACGCTCAAACCACCTGCCTCTCATTGCACTCTATGAGGAGCCTGCCTGTTATGCGAATGCAGTAAGAAGCCAAGGTAAGTTGCTAGCTAGCATTAAACTAATCTTATAAAAAACAATTAATCAATCATAATCACTAGTTAACTACACATGGTTGATGATATTACTAGTTTATCTAGCGTGTCCTGCGTTGCATATAATCGATGCGGTGCATATCGTTGCTCCAATGTGTACCTAACCATGAACATCAATGCCTTTCTTAAAATCAATACACAGAAGTATATATTTTTAAACCTGCATATTTAGCTAAAAGAAATCCAGGTTAGCAGGCAATATTAACCAGGTGAAATTGTGTCACTTCTCTTGCGTTCATTGCACACAGAGTCAGTGTATATTCAACAGTTTGGGCTGCCTAATTTGCCAGAATTTTACATAATTATGACATAACATTGAAGGTTGTGCAATGTAACAGGAATATTTAGACTAATGGATGCCACCCCTTAGATAAAATACGGAACGGTTCCGTATTTCACTGAAAGAGTAAACGTCTTGTTTTCGAGATGATAGTTTCCGGATTCGACTATATTAATGACCTAAGGCTAAGTCTATGATTTGATAGAGCAGTCTGACTGAGTGGTGGTAGGCAGCAGCAGGCTCGTAAGCATTCATTCAAACAGCACTTTCGTGCGTTTTGCCAGCAGCTCTTCACTGTGCTTCAAGCATTGCGCTGTTTATGACTTCAAGCCTATCAACTCCTGAGATTAGGCTGGTGTAACCGATGTAAAATGGCTAGCTAGTTAGCGGGTGCGCGCTAATAGCGTTTCAAACGTCACTCGCTCTGAGACTTGGAGTGGTTGTTCCCCTTGCTCTGCATGGGTAACGCTGCTTCGCGGGTGGCTGTTGTCGTTGTGTTCCTGGTTCAAGCCCAGGGAGGAGCGAGGAGAGGAACGGAAGCTATACTGTTACACTGGCAATACTAAAGTGCCTATAAGGACATCCAATAGTCAAAGGTATATGAAATACAAGTGGAAGAGAGAGAAATGTCCTATAATTCCTATAATAACTACAACCTAAAACTTCTTACCTGGGAATATTGAAGACTCATGTTACAAGGAACCACCAGCTTTGAAATGCTCTCATGTTCTGAGCAAGGAACTTAAACGTTAGCTGTCTTACATGGCACATATTGTACTTTTACTTTCTTCTCCAACGCTTTGTTTTTGCATTATTTAAACCAAATTGAACATGTTTCAGTATTTATTTGAAGCTAAATTGATTTTATTGATGTATTATATCAAGTTAAAATAAGCGTTCATTCAGTATTGTTGTAATTGTCATTATTACAAAAAAACAAAAAACAAATCGGCCGATTAATCGGTATCAGCTTCTTTTGGTCCTCCAATAATTGATATCGGGTATCGGCGTTGAAAAATCATAATCGGTCGACCTCTAATCTAAACCTTCCAAATGTCATGTCATATATTTATTTTATTGTATATAACTGCCTTAATGTTTCTGGACCCCTGCCTTGGCAGCAGCTAATGGGGATCCTGAATAAATACAAATACCTTACTGCTTTTGTTTGATGATTTGTATGCTAGTTCTGCCCTAACAGTGCTGTGTGTTGTGCCCCAGATGTGGATGAGTGCCAGGATGAGCAGGTGTGTACCAGGGGGCACTGCCAGAACACTGTGGGTTCTTACCTGTGTAACTGTGGGCCGGGCTTTAGGGCCTCCCCGGCGGGGGACCAGTGTGACGGTAAGACTCTTACTACCCTCTGACTCTTACCATTACGCACTGACTTACACCGTTATACGCTGACTCATACCATTGTACACTTACTCATACAATTACACCCTCACGTTCAGAACTGCATACGGTCTCATGCGGTACAATGTCCTACTGTGCAGTGGATGTTTTGGGACACTTTGCAGTTAACTGTGTTTAGATAGATCTGAAAAAAAGTTCTTAAAACCACTCTGTTCTGTTAATGATTCTGAAGATTGCATTTTTGGACTCAGCATCAGCAAATACAGTATCAATATTATGTACATTGTTAATCTAGTTGAATGTATTTTGAATCATGGAATGTACAGCATCAATCCACCAATCTATTTATAACACTCTCTTCCTTTTGATTGTTGAACTTGTGTTGCTGTCCGATGCTCAGGTTTGTTGATGGTTCAGGAGTTGATTTTCTGTTTGATGAATCCCACCATAGAATCTACCTTAATTAAAACCCTGAAATGGACTCACCATCCGCACTCATATCATCTGTCTGCGCATAAAGCATAGTGTCTGTGTTTTGGTCCATGTGTGTGTGTGTGCGTGTGTGCGTGCGTGTGTGTGCGTGCACATTATGTGCATCTTTATGTGCATTTGTGCGTGTGTGTGTGTTGCCTGCATTGAGAGCTGTACCTGTGGTTGCAGATGTGGATGAGTGCCAGGAGCTGACCATGCCCTGTGACAGTGTGGGCCAGTGTGTCAACAACATGGGCTCCTACCACTGCAGCTGCCCCCAGGGCTACCAGCAGATCAACGGCACCAGCTGCCTAGGTATAGGTCACTCGCTCCCTCACGTTCTCAAAACGTACATGCAAAGACACACACACACACACACACACACACACACACACACACACACACACACACACACACACACACACACACACACACACACACACACACACACACACACACACACACACACACACACACACACACACACACACACACACACACACACACACACACAGATGCAAACAGACACAAAAACCATGTATTATATATACAGTACCAGTCAGAGGTTTGGACACAACTACTCATTCAAGGGTTTTTACTATTTTATACATTGTAGAATAATAGTGAAGATATCCAAACCATAAAATAGCACATACAGTCGTATGAAAAAATTTGGGCACCCCTCTGAGGCTGCATAATAATTTACTCTGTCGTCACAGAAAATGATCACAGTGGCATGCCATTCATTTTTAATAAAAGCTGAGTACTGGGGTATTGTCCAGACAAAGATGTTTAGTGTAGCAATATTAAGTTGTATGAAATTAAATCAGATGTGAAAAATAGGCTCTGCAAAAATGTGGGCACCCTTGTCATTCTGTTGATTTGAATACCTGTAACAACTTAGGCACTGATTAATTGGAACACACAATTGGTTTGGTGAGCTCATTAAGCCTTGAACTTCATAGACGAGTGCATCCAATTATGAGAAAAGTTATTTCAGGTGGCCAATTGCAAGTTGTTGTTCTCTTTGACTCTCCCCTGAAGTGTGCCAACATGGGGGCCTCAAAACAACTCTGAAATGACCTGGAAACAAAGATTGTTCAACATTATGGTTTAGAGGAAGGTACAAAAAAAGCTATCACAGACATTTAAGCTGCCAGTGTCCACTGTGAGGAACATAGTGAGGAAATGGAAGACCACAGGCACAGTTCTTGTTAAGGCCAGAAGTGGCAGGCCAAGTAAAATATCAGAGAGGCAAAGGCGAAGGATGGTGAGAACAGTCAAAAACAGTCCACAGACCACCTCCAAAGACCTACAACATCATCTTGCTGCAGATGGTGTCACTGTGCATCGTTCAACAATTCAGGGCACTTTGCACAAGGAGAAGCGGTATGGGAGAGTGATGCGGAAGAAGCCTTTTCTGCACATACGCCACAAACAGAGTCGCTTGAGGTATGCAAACGCACATTTGGACAAGCCAGCTTCAATTTGGAATAAGGTGCTGTGGACTGATGAAACAAAGATTGAGTTATTTGGTCATAAAAAGGGACGTTATGCATGGTGGCAAAAGAACACAGCGTTCCAAGAGAAACACTTGCTACCCACAAGCTGTGTGGCCAGTGCCAGTACTGGGAATCTTGTTAAAGTTGATGGTTGCATGGATTCCACTTAATATCAGCAGATTCTTGGGAATAATGTTGAAGAATCAGTCACAAAGTTGAAGTTACGCCGGGATATTTCAACAAGACAACAGCCCAAAACACTGCTCAAAATCTACCCGGGCATTTATGCAGAGGAACAAGTACAATGTTCTGGAATGGCCATCCCAGTCCCCAGACCTGAATATCATTGAGAATCTGTGGGATGATTTGAAGCGGGCTGTCTATGCTCAGCAACCATCAAACCTAACTGAACTGGAGATGTTTTGTAAGGAGGAATGGTCCAAAATACCTTCATCCAGACACTCATTAGAGGCTATGGGAAGCGTCTAGAGGTTGTTATTTTAGCAAAAGGAGACTAATTTTGTTTTTGATGCATATTGCACATTTTCTGTTAATCCAATAAACCTCATTTCACTACTGAAATATTCCTGTGTCCATCAGTTATTTTATAGATCTAAATGAAATTGCTGATCCAAACACCCAATTATTTATAAATGGAAATCATGGAAATTGTCAGGGGTGCCCAAACTCTTTCATAGGACTGTACGAATGCCAAGAGTGTGCAAAGCTGTCAACAAGGCAAAGGGTGGCTACTTTGAAGAATAGAATATTATAATAATATTTGTTTAACACTTTTTTGGTTACTACATGATTCCATATGTGTTGTTTCATAGTGTTGATGTCTTCACTATTATTCCACAATCTAGAAGCTAGTAGAAATGAAGAAAAACCCTTGAATGAGTAGGTGTGTTTTAACTAGTGCTGTATATACATCTCTTCTTTTAGGGGATGTACCTACACACACATGCAGCTGTACACACCCTCTCACTCATACGTTAACTTGTTCTGACACACACACACACACACATCATGTGAGCGTGCCAGAGAAGCTGAGAGGCCAGGTGATGTCAGTCTGATGTACCAGGTGATGTCATACGTCTCCCTTGCCTGTGGTAACGCTGCTGTCGTCCTTCATTGTGTGTGTGTGTGTGTGTGTGTGTGTGTGTGTGTGTGTTTGTGTGTACGGAGTAATCAGAGACAGGGGCACCTGCAGCTGTTGACAAGCCTCTTGCCTGTATCCACCCCTCCCTCCCTGGTGTGTCAAGTTGAATGACCTCACACCTGTGTCTTGGTCTGGCTGGTTGTCCCCTACAGATGTTGACGAGTGTCTGGACGACCCGGAGCTGTGTTCCCCACACGGGGAGTGTCTCAACGCCGAGGGCTCCTTCTACTGTGTCTGTGAGAGAGGCTTCGCTGCAGGCCAGGACACACACACCTGTGAAGGTACAGTAGAATACGACGCGCCGCGTCTTCCTCTGTAGTTGTTGTCGCTCTGTTTCTGTGGCCCGAGAGGACTGGTGGTACAGTATATGATACGCTGTTAGAGTGGTTAGGTGTGTTAGGGGGCGGCTCACTGAGTCACTCATTTTGTCACGCGTTCACACGGACATTCACTCACGTCACTCTCTCACATCACTCTTTCTCGAGCGTGTGCACACACTATGCACACACATGCAGTGTGTGTAGTACTGGGTTAAATGCACATACAGTAAATTCCATTTACGCACCTTTTTTATTTTGCGCAAGAGTTTACCCAACTTTTTTTTTTTTTACTGCTTCAGCACTACACACACACACACACAAAACACACACACACACACACAAAAACACACACACACACACAAAACACACACACACACACACACAAAACACACACACACACACAAAAACACACACAGTCATACATACACAATCTTTCCTCAACACCCGTTGTTAAAGTTGTGGTTTGATTGACAGCAGTCCCATGTTTGGCTGTAGTTTCCTCTGGTTCAACTGATTGTTTATCTGACGTTAGTTGGATGCTTGTCTAACGCCTCCGTATGCTACCGCCTGGTCCCTCCGCACTTCCGGCTCTGTCTCTCTCCCTGCCGTTGCCTTGATGCTCCTGGAAGAGAGTGGCTTTCATTTCTTTCACATATGGCTCCGGCTATTTTTCCACCAAAGACCTTCATGCCAGGAGTCTTGCCCCGTGCCAGAGTTGTTTTAAATGCCCTTTCCTGCAGTAAAAAAAGAGAAAAAACAAAGAAGGAAGCCTTTGAGCTCGCTGTCTAGACGAGGAGGAATACTTTCTGCTGTACTCTGTTACTCCTGATTTATGCAGGAGCTCAGGCTCAGTCAGTGAGGTCCTCCGTGTGTGTGTGTGTGTGTGTGTGTGTGTGTGTGTGTGTGTGTGTGTGTGTGTGTGTGTGTGTGTGTGTGTGTGTGTGTGTGTGTGTGTGTGTGTGTGTGTGTGTGTGTGTGTGTGTGTGTGTGTGTGTGTGTGTGTGTGTGTGTGTGTGAGTGCGCGTGTGTGCGAGTGTGTGTGTGTGTGCGTGCGTGCGTGCACGGAGTGGTGGACAACATATTCCACACTTACCACTACAATTGACAGTTTTTGGTCCTAATCTGCAGTCATCCAATTTTCTCTTTTCATGTAATTTCACTACTCCCATTACTAAGGAAATGAATTAGGCGGATGCTCCATAGTATGTGAGCATCCTGCATGTTGTGTAAGTCTAGAAAGCAGAGTTAACAGCAGATGGCTTTCGCAGGTGTCATCACTGAGACTGAACTACAGACACATGATCCTCCCAAGCTGAAAGGAGGCAAGCAGAGAAATAGCATTTACTGTTAGGGGAGTTCTCCTCTCCTCCCTGTGATATAAACATGTTTTCAGCCCGAACATGGCTCCATGATAGGCCCCCCTGAGGTGGGGCCCCGACCTTGTTTGATCCTGGGAACACGGGCCCAGTGAACCAGCAACAGGACAGGGGCCATAAAACACCTCAGCGCCCCCCAACTCAGCCCCCCCCCCTGTTTATATTGGACAAGTAGAACCACAGCTGAGGAGCAGACTGGGACTGAGGCCTGGAACACAATAAAAGCAGAGGGGTCATGGCTCCCTGCTCCTCTACCCAGACCCAAGCTTGGCTTAAGCACCGTAATACCCCCACAGACTGTCCTCCCCTGTAACAGCCAAAGGATGTTCTGACCCCTCGAAGAAGAATGGTTGGGCTTCAGGGAGGGCCTGTTTGACAGCCAGATTGAATTGTGTCCAGTTGAGATCAAGAGGAAGATGTAACCTGCTTTGGCCTGTTCTATCTGCTTCGTGGTTGTCTCTCCCTGTCTCTTTCATCTTTAGGCTCTTATGGCGGGATGCTGTTTCTTTGAGTCTCAGTCTACGGACATTCAGGGTATTCAAAGACATCAAAGTCCTTGGACTCCAAGAAAGGTGTTGGATGTTTGTTTCCAACACCTCCTTTGAGAAGGTTTTTGTTGGCATGTGAAGTGGTACATACCGGTATGCCGGGCGTGACTGTGTGTTTCTTTGCAGATATGGATGAGTGCTCGGATGACACCAGGTGTGTTGGCGGCTCCTGTGAGAACAGCCAGGGTTCCTACAGATGCCAGTGTGACACTGGCTACCGCCTGCAGCCAAACACTGACACATGCCTGGGTTGGTAACACAACTACATATCCCATCATTCTCTATACCGATCATGATATCCCGAGGACTGCAATTCAAGCATCGCTACTGTGTTCACTTCAGTGGGGCGTACAGGTGTTTAGCTGAGTGTTGACTGGGGTACTGTGGTGCTGTGCTCTCCCAGATATCGACGAGTGTGAAGAGTTGGGCCAGAGTATCTGTGGGGCGTGGCTCTGTGAGAACACAGAGGGCTCCTATAGGTGTGTGGTGGACTGCCCCCCCGGACACGACCGTGGCCCAGAAGGCATCTGTGCTGGTGAGTCAGCATCACGGGGGCATCAAAAAGGAGGCCACAGGCATGCCAACTTTCCGTTGCTTCAGCTGCTGCCCCATCCAATTCTTTGAAATGCTCATGTGCCAATCAAGTGTCTTACTTTGTGCTTTTCTTCTACCCATCCAATGTATCTCATCTTACCCTCCTCCATCCATCCATCCATCCTTTCACCCATCCATCCATCAAAACTCACCTTCCTCCCTCACCCATCAACACGCCTTTCCATGCTGTTCCCCATCTTCAAACATTTCTGTTCTGTCCTATCAACTCTGCTTTGTAATAGACACTGATCACCACAAAGAGTCAACTTGACTTGACCCCTGTACATGTATGGGGTGGGGTGGGGGGGGGGGTCTTCTAACGGAGTTGTACTGTCTCTTTGGTCCAGCTAACTAAAGCTGTTTCTCTACGAATTAACTCCACAGAACAGGTCCCTCATTGACCATAGTAACTCACTCTGAGCATCTGTCGTGAGGCAGCAACATTACATCTGTTGCATTTGCTTGTTTGGGAGTCAGGCGGTTGTTTGCACTGTTTGGGTTACACGGTGCTCCAGCTACAGTTTAGAGTGCTCTGTTTGCTCAGCTCAGCCAAGAGGATGTTTGTGTGTGAAGTGTTGTCTATCACTCTCCATGAAATCCCTAGTGTTAAAATTTGAGCATTTTTATTATAATCTTCGTAGGGTGTGGAGTCTGATGTGCACACACACACACACACACACACACACACACACACACACACACACACACACACACACACACACACACACACACACACACACACACACACACACACACACACACACACACACACACACACACACACACACACACACACACACACACACACACACTCTTTTTCAGTGTATGGATCTGCCTTTTGTTTATTTAGCTCTTGCCTCTGTGTGTTCGTGGTGTGCTGCACTCTTCTGATTGACCTCAACTCCGGACACATTGTCAGCTTGAACTCTGGATGCTCATACTCATCGCAATGGCACCAATGATAGATGTGCTTCAAACCTGAGACTAGTTCCACTGCAGCTCAGTGGGTGCTGTTCTGTGGGTCAACTGGTCCTAACTGTGGGACCACCTTTGCCACTGAGACTGTAAAGAAGAGTGGCTACCTAGCCCTTGACCCTCCTCCTCCTCGTTTTGCAGATATTGATGAGTGCAACGTCAACGCCACGGTGTGTGGTAACCACGGCTTCTGTGAGAACACGGTCGGTTCCTTCCGCTGCCTGTGTGACCGGGGCTACCAGGAGTCCCAGGAGGGCCTCGGCTGCGTGGGTGAGTAGGAGTGGTGTGTGTGTGTGTACTTTACTATACTTGTAGTACCAAAAGTCCTCACAAGAATAGTAAATCAACAACAATTCAAAGAAGTGAGTACATTTTGCAGGTCCTCACTTGTAAAAAGGCTGTTTTAGGCTTAGCGGTTGGGGTTAGAATTATGGTTAGGAGTTAGGGTTAGGGGTTAAGGTAAGCGTTAGGTTTAGGTTCAGGGTTAGGAGTGAGGGAAAGTAGGTTTTTGAAAAGGAATCAATTGTTGGTCCCCAAAAAGACCTCACAACAATAGTAAGAATTAGATGTGGGTGTGCGTGGGTGGTTGTGTGGGTGTTGGGGGTGGTTGGGTGGGTGTTGGGGGTGGTTGGGTGGGTGTTGGGGGTGGTTGGGTGGGTGTTGGGGGTGGTTGGGTGGGTGTTTTGGTGGGTGTTGGGGGTGGTTGGGTGGGTATGGGGGTGGTTGGGTGGGTGTTGGGGGTGGTTGGGTGTCTGGGGAAGGGGAGGGGGTTACAAAAAAGTCCCAAGAGGGCCAGAGAAGGAATGAAGACAGTAGTGTATGACATGGGCATGGATAGGTCTGCTTCTTCGTAGAGACCATCTGGTATAGTCTTTAGTACATCGACAGTATGTGCTAGAATATACTGAACAGTTGGCTCCTGCTTTGACTCAGAGCAAAGCCACTGCAAGTTTTAGTTCAAATTTTCAATGACATTATGGTCTATCATTTGATATATTTTTGGTCTGACACTCAGAAGCGCCTATTTCATGTCAGTACATGTGTGTGCTTTGATGATATAGGTGCTCATTCTTTGCAAGGAAGTTACAAGGCTTTCCTTGAAGGGTCCTGCTGAAAGCACTGGAACACTCTGATGGCTAAAACGTCTGCTCCCGCCTCGAGAACTTCAGCGGGGTTGTCATGACGACCGGAGGACAGCTCACCCCTATTATGGACACGCTGGGTAGTCTGCCATGGCTGTGTCTGCCATGGATGTGTCTGCCAACCGAGAGTACCGACAGTAACCTTTTCATCTTCAAATGAGATTTATTTTCTGACTCAGTGGCAACTGCTGTAGCCGTTTTGCCAATTATAAACATGAAGAGGTCCATGCAAAGCAATAGGAAGTATGATTGAGTGTATTTCCCTGACAGCTTTTTTCCCTCTGAAGTGTGTTGGTGGTGGCGGTGCTAGACACGTATGCGTCATGCTTCTCTTAAAGATAGTATAAGTACTGTAGACATTAAATCATATGTCATGAAAGATTTGAATGTAATGATGTGGTATGGGCCATATTGAGGCAGATTGACGGGACTTTAAATACTCCTGTCCTCTCAAATTTGGACAGTGGTTTCCCTCTCTGCAGGAAAAAAATAAAATAAAAAGATGGCAGACGCTTGATTGATGTGACCATTTATTTCCATTCAATTTGAAGGTGTAGCTGGCGTTCTCTGTGATGTTTTAGACATAGCCCCACCGTGTCTGCAGTGCTCCTCAGACCCTGGGATTGGAAACGCACCGGAGCTTAGACTCTTAGCCAAGCTGTCTCCCACACATGGGCACTCCTGTCTCACACACACTCCGCTGCAGTGAAAGTGATGGAGCCGGAGCCATGAAGCTGTATGGCAGCTGTCTGTCTTTCTGTCGGTGTGAGTCCGGGGCCTCTGGTTCCTGTCTGCTTAACCTCACTGAAGAGAAAGATTGACTATAAAGACCTAGATTTGTGTTTACATTTTCGCCATTTGATTTGATTTGTTTCGAGACTGGAGCTGTCTGAATACGAGATATTCACTGAATGTACAAAACATTAAGAACACCTTCCTAATATTGAGTTGCACCCCCTCCTTTTGCCCTCAGAACAGCCTAAATGTGTTGGGGCATGGACTCTAGAATGTGTTGAAAGTGTTCCGCGGGGATGCTGCCCCATGCTGACTCCAATGCTTGCCACACTTCTGCCAAGTTGGCTGGATGTCCTTTGGCTGGTGAAGCATTCTTGATGCACACAGGAAACTGTTGAGCGTGAAAAACCCAGCAGGGGTACAGTTTTTAGCCTGGCACCTACTAGCCTGGCACCTACCTAGTTCAAAGGCACTTCAATCTTTTGCCTTGCCCATGCACCCTCTGAATGGCACACGTACACAATCCATGTCTCAGTTGTCTCAACGCTTAAAAATCCTTCTTTAACCTGTCTCCTCACCTTCATTTACACTGATTTAAAGTGGATTTAAGTGACATCAATAAGGGATCACAGCTTTCACCTGGTCAGTTTGTCATGGAAAGAGCAAGTGTTCATAATGTTTTGTACACTCAGTGTAGGTTGCACTCAATTTTCTTTCTTGATGTGATATACTGCATGTGTGGTCGACCAGGTTATTTCTCAGTCAATAGCTTTTTCTGGTCAGGGCTGTGCTGTGGTGGCACCGCTAACTGTCAATGATGGGTGGCTTTCATTTCAGCCTCGGGGCGCAGTGAGAAAAGGTGAGAGTGTTCTGTCAGAAAGTCCATCCCTGCCACCAAATCAAACCATCATCCTGGATTAATGTCTTCCTCAGCCAAGCCAGTGGGCATTGAGGACATTCTTCCTCAGACACAAAGAAAGCCAGTTCTCACTCAATCAGCAGAATGCCATTGTGTTTGTAGCTTTCAATTTCATTCTCATAGTTTGAGGGGGTTTGGGTGAGTGGGGGGGATCGCAATCAGATAGAGAGTCAGTGAGTTCATGTTTTGGGACCAAGGTGAAGAATTGGAGCTTGTTTTGTCTTGTTTTTTAAAAACTGGGCCCGTGCAGTTTCCATCTTAAAAATGTTCCTCCTACAGGAAGGCCTGTCAGAGGCCTGAAAGTGGGTCACAGGCACTCCCCTATTTAAGCTGATAGAACACTTCCTCCAGCCAGATCTCTCCCCTGACCTGTGCGCACACACACACACACACACGCACGCACGCACGCACGCACGCACGCACGCACGCGCACTCCACGCAACAAACACACACACACACACAGTCATGCAAACTTACACGTATGGTCTCTCTTGCTTTTCTCTCTCACACACACACACACACACACACACACACACACACACACACACACACACACACACACACACACACACACACACACACACACACACACACACACACACACACACACACACACACACACACACACACACACACACACACACACACACACACACACACACACACACACACACTCTCCATCTGTACCTTGGCAAGTGTTGGTTGGTCCCACCCCAGCCCTGTACAGCCAGCTGCCTCCATTCTCCTGCCAGCCCATCATTCTGTTGTGTCTTGCACAGATGGGCTCACTTTTCCCCCCGAAAACTATTGGAAGTAGTCCACAACCAACCCCTTCTCTCCCCCCCGCTCCTCTCCCTGTCTCTGGTTACCCCTAGACAGATGAACCCCTGAGCCTCTGGGATTGTTTGCAGCTTCCCAGATTAAGAGGCTGTTTTGGAGTTCAACGACTTTGTGTTGGGATTCAGTGTTGTTTGGTAGATATTCTTCAGACTGGGAATCAGATAACGTAGCTTATCTGTCTGTGTCCTTTCATTTCACAGTTCATGTCATTGCACGGAACTCTCTCTCACTGTCAAGTGATTTAATTGACAGTACTCCCTCTCTCTCCCTCTAGTCCAGCTGCAACGTTGATCAAGATTAAGATTCAACCAGCTTTTTCTCATTCTGCTGGACTGGGGTTGGAGTAGGGATACCGGTTGGGGCTGAACCCAGATGGTGAATGTGCAAGGCGAACAAGGTGCTTCAGGGTCACGCCAGACAGACTGTCTTTTAATGAGGGCACTGCGGTGCGGGCTAAAACCAGAGAAGCAGCAGCAGGTTTTAATGTCAGCTAATGAATTATAGATTCTCCTCAGTAGCGGTGCGGGTTGAGCTGAGCGTTGAGGAAGGTTTGTAACTAGAGGCGGGAGAGGAGGGACTTTTTATTTTTTATTTTTGTCTGTTTCCTGCATTGTGTACCTGGCCGTTAATGAGCTTTCCAATCCGTGGCAGCAGATATATGCGGTGGCGGTCATCGTGGAAGGGTATGCCAAGCCATCTGTGCTCTGACTCAAACTATGATACAGTCTCTATGGCTCTTGCGACTGGCTATTTCTGCCCAGTCACATACTGAATTAACAACAATAAAGTTAACTACGCAGGAAAGCATGTTTGCCTCTGCGTGCATAAAAATAAATTGTATATAGCCATGGAAATAGAGCCAAGGTTAAATCCTTCTTCTAACGAGCCTATCTGTACTATACTGTAACTCAGCATTTCTCTACGTTTACACATGAAAACATAATTTCCATTGGCTGGGCAGTAGAGATGTACTATATAGCCAAATTGTGGTAAACCTAAATGTGATCGACCGGCTCGATTCGGTCTTATATAGCAACATTTTAAATAGATTTTTTTTAAACATTGGATGAAATTGATTTGGAGCTAGAACATGGTAAACCGTACACTGCAGTTGAGGAACAATGGGAAAGTAATTCTGCTTTGAAAGTTGATCAACTTGAAACCCCACTTTTGAGAAAATGGCCCTGGAATGTTTAGGTACACCTACTGGTGAGCTCTTCTTTGTCTACACCCATTCAGCATTGTTCACACCCTCTTAAGCCTTAGCCCCACCCATCTCTTTAAGGATTCACATGCGGGGCTTAACAGAGTGAGTACGGTAGTGTACTAAACAACCAAAGATTTCAAGTCTAAAGGTTGGTTTATACTACGTCTATCGACATGTTTGTAGACAGTTGTCGCAGCGACATCACGAACATTCTATTGTTGTCCGACATAAAACTTGTCGCTAGGAAAAAGTACATACACAAAAACGACAGGCTGCATGACATCAGCAGCCTGGTGGTTCAAAATAGCATGATGGGCGTATTTTAACACCAATAAACCCACCGGTTTAAAAATTAATTTTGTATGTAGAAAGGATTACCTTCACATACTGAGCAGCTCATGTGAAAGACAGAAGCATGGAATCCGAACTCTTCTCTCGGCATGTCCAGCCCATCCATTATCTTAGCCAGTCATGGCTAGAGGGAAGGTTCCTGTCTTTTTTTGTGTGGCTATACCAACTAGGCTCATAATTGAACAATTTTATTCATATTTACAGATGGCATACAAGATTGTTATTAAGGCACATGAAAGTTCACAAGTTCCAGAAGGAATTTCTGCCATAAAAGGCATTCTGATCTAATAAAAAATGTTTACGTTCAAATGCCTCCTGTGAAGTAGTGACCCGCGACATACACCTAGTTTCCTGAAAGGAGTCACAGATGCGTGAGGACAGAATCCACCGAAATGGAAAACGAATTCTCCTCCAAATGGTAGTCCCATTCCGCTGAGCGGGAAAGGCCGTGAAATATATTGAAATATATTATCCTATGAAGAAAAATCTGCCTTTTCCATTGTCGTTCTGGTCCTCTCCCCTTTTTAGTGCTCCCCTATTGCGACACACCCACTCTCTTCCTCCCCGCTCTCTCCTTAACACTTTCTAGCTCATTGACAAACTGGCCCACACCCCAGTGTGAAGTATTGGATAGGGTGTTGGGAACGCAGAGCAGCTCAGAGCACGTCGGAACCACAAGACTTTGTTGTCTTTTTACATTAAGCTCCACGTCGGGGTTGATGTATGTGTTTTCTCTGCACGTTCGTTCATAACTGGAGAGACATACATGGATGGATGCACAGCTATAACCACAGCCAGGTCAAAGGAAAACAGACAATGTTATTGGAGTGTGAAATAGATATTTGAGTGTTTTCTTCCTCAATGTATAGGCCTATTCATTGATTTTGAAAACATTAAGTGTTTTGTTTAAGAAAAATCTATTTCCAAGAGTATATCACCAGCTCCCCATACAGTACACCACTTAGTATCTTAATGTATCTTTATTAGCTACTTGTCTTGTGAATGAAACCACACATGCCAAATATGTGAGATATTATGTAAATAAGATGCATCCTGTGACTATGCTCATTAGTGCTAACCGCTAACCAAGGTGGTGTGTTCTCCCTGCAGATGTGAATGAGTGTGAATTGCTGAGCGGTGTGTGTGGCGAGGCCCTGTGTGAGAACGTGGAGGGCTCGTTCCTGTGTATGTGTTCCGACGAGGACCAGGAGTACAACCAGATGACCGCCAAGTGCAGTCCCGCTCCCACAGGTGACCCCACACATTGCCTGAAGAGAAATTAAGCTTATATAAAGCACAGTTTTAAATGTTTCATTTTAAATATTGAACATCGAGTGGTAGCGCATTGTCTCAGAGGACAATATTAACCTTTAAGAGCTTGGCGTTTCATTTGAGGGGAGTGGTGCTCTGATGAATGAGGGGGCCTGGCTCTGTTTAACAACACAGCCGCGGGTTAGGGGCCTCCTCTGTCTTTGCCTCAGTGTAAAACCCTAATGAGAAACAGAGCCAACGGTGTGTCTTGTCTGTCTGGTGGATATACTGTATAATACAGGGCTTTAGGTCCCAAAGCTCAACATTAACCTGGGCTCCTTGTCAGACTTAACCCGATGACCTCAGGTATGTTCTCTCACCTCTGAGAACACTCCCAAATATTTAAGGAGGATAGTTTATCATTATATAATGTTAGGAATTAGAGTATGTTCTGTGCTCACAACCACAGACGTTACGTAATAGTAGGATTGCTTTAGAAGAATGTTAAAAAAAAGCCATTTCCATGTTGAAGCAATAAAAGCTGTGTTTTTCTGAGAATGGGCAATTAGATACGAATCTCTGGTAATCTCTAATTGTCAGAGGCATTTACAGATCACAAAACTGTGATAAAGACACCGCTGTGTGTGTGTGTGTGTGTGTGTGTGTGTGTGTGTGTGTGTGTGTGTGTGTGTGTGTGTGTGTGTGTGTGTGTGTGTGTGTGTGTGTGTGTGTGTGTGTGTGTGTGTGTGTGTGTGTGTGTGTGTGTGTGTGTGTGTGTGTGTGCATGTGGAGGGTTTGGGGTAAACCAAGGCGAGGAGATGGAGATAGGTGGAGATAGGAGGGATGGGGTTGTTCTCTTCTCTCCAGGTATATCATTAAAGCAGTGCGAAGACCCAGATCACAGTCCTCATGTGGCTGGAATTGTCCCAGTTTACGAGAGAGTCTCATTCCTCCTGGGTTAACCCATTTTTCACGCTCAGAAAAAAACGTTACTCCTTCACGCCCACAACTGCAAATATTACTGAACACTTATTGTTGATCTATTCATGTGTAACCATGTTTCTTCTCCCCTGTTTGCCCCAGCCTCGTCAGTAGAGAGGAAGGAGTGTTACTACAACCTCAATGATGAGAACCTGTGTGAGAACGTGCTGACCAGCAGTGTCACCATGGAGGAGTGCTGCTGTACGCTGGGGGCAGGCTGGGGGGACAACTGTGAGGTGCACCCCTGCCCCGTCCAGGGCACTGGTGAGGAAGCACACACATGAACACACAGACACCCGTATTATATCCACAAACACACACTACTTATTACACATATTCTTGTCTATCTCTTCGACAGATCAGTTTTCCCAGATGTGTCCAGCTGGGAGAGGCAATGTACCCACTGGTGACGCTGTGTTCGGAGTGACCGCAGCCGAGAGTTATAAAGGTATGTGAACTCAGAGACCCAGTATAGGCTGAGTGGAGCCTTGGCTCACAACGGTAGTGTTCACAGAATGCTGTGAGAACCTCATGAATCAGATAATGAAGTCGCAACAAACCCCACGATTTTGAATGGCTTGTGTCTGTGCTCTTGTTGTGTAAGTGTTTGTTTATGTGTGTGTCCCTGTCTGTGGTCTCTGTCTCTCAGCCTTGGAATCACAGAGCAGAAATACCAGCTTTAGATGTCTGGAGACATATGACCTCCACATCTTCTTCTCTCCCCTCTCTCCTGCTTTTTTCCCTTTCTCCTTTCTCTCCCTCTGTCCTCTTCTCTCCCTCTGTCCTCTTCTCTCCCTCTGTCCTCTTCTCTCCCTCTGTCCTCTACTTTCCCTCTGTCCTCTTCTCTCCCTCTGTCCTCTTCTATCCCTCTGTCCTCTTCTATCCCTCTGTCCTCTTCTCTCCCTCTGTCCTCTTCTCTCCCTCTGTCCTCTACTCTCCCTCTGTCCTCTTCTCTCCCTCTGTCCTCTACTCTCCCTCTGTCCTCTTCTCTCCCTCTGTCCTCTTCTCTCCCTCTGTCCTCTACTTTCCCTCTGTCCTCTACTTTCCCTCTGTCCTCTACTCTCCCTCTGTCCTCTACTTTCCCTCTGTCCTCTTCTCTCCCTCTGTCCTCTTCTCTCCCTCTGTCCTCTTCTCTCCCTCTGTCCTCTTCTATCCCTCTGTCCTCTTCTATCCCTCTGTCCTCTTCTCTCCCTCTGTCCTCTTCTCTCCCTCTGTCCTCTTCTCTCCCTCTGTCCTCTTCTCTCCCTCTGTCCTCTTCTCTCCCTCTGTCCTTCTCTCCCTCTGTCCTCTTCTCTCCCTCTGTCCTCTTCTCTCCCTCTGTCCTCTTCTCTCCCTCTGTCCTCTTCTCTCCCTCTGTCCTCTTCTCTCCCTCTGTCCTCTCTTTCCTCTGTCCTCTTCTCCCTCTGTCCTCTTCTCTCCCTCTGTCCTCTTCTCTCCCTCTGTCCTCTTCTCTCCCTCTGTCCCTCTTCCCTCTGTCCTTCTCTGTCCTCTACTCTCCCTCTGTCCTCTACTCTCCCTCTGTCCTCTTCTCTCCCTCTGTCCTCTTCTCTCCCTCTGTCCTCTTCTCTCCCTCTGTCCTCTTCTCTCCCTCTGTCCTCTTCTCTCCCTCTGTCCTCTTCTCTCCCTCTGTCCTCTTCTCTCCCTCTGTCCTCTTCTCTCCCTCTGTCCTCTACTTTCCCTCTGTCCTCTTCTATCCCTCTGTCATCTTCTCTCCCTCTGTCCTCTTCTCTCCCTCTGTCCTCTTCTCTCCCTCTGTCCTCTTCTCTCCCTCTGTCCTCTTCTCTCCCTCTGTCCTCTACTCTCCCTCTGTCCTCTTCTCTCCCTCTGTCCTCTTCTCTCCCTCTCCTCTCCCAGTCCCTTCAAGCCTAGATTGTTCACCTGGCGCGAAAGCTAATTCATCGAACCAACAGCCTTAATTCAATCATGTCATTTATTACAGCAAGGGGAGTCTGGTAGAGAGGGGCCGGCAGCAAGTGAATGTGGTATATTCCGAGAGAGAGACTGAGACGGGCTGGGAAGGCGAGTTGCCAGACGCGTTCACGTTCAGACACGTCTGGATATGTCTTCAATTAGTCAACCTGTTTGCATGGCTGATTATTGGTCTCAGTTGCAAACACCAACGCCCAGCCGAAGGAAGAGTAGAGTACTGAACCGCAGAACTGTTTGTTGATAGAGGTTTTCTCTACGCCTCTCCGGATTTGCATCTCATTAAAGCTTTGAGTTGGTCTCCCCTTTCTGTAAACATAAAGAGTAGAGACGGTTTGAATACTGGACCTGTATATTCCCGTTGAGTGGTATTGGTGTTCCCTCAGATTCAGCGGGGAAGTAACTGCATGATTACATTGTTGTCTAAATGGTAAGAGATGCATTGAAAATGTGTGTGTGTGTGTGTGTGTGTGTGTGTGTGTGTGTGTGTGTGTGTGTGTGTGTGTGTGTGTGTGTGTGTGTGTGTGTGTGTGTGTGTGTGTGTGTGTGTGTGTGTGTGTGTGTGTGTGTGTGTGTGTGTGTGGGGCGTGTGTGTGTGTGTGGGGGTGTGGGTGTGTGTGTGTGGGGGCGTGGGCGTGCTGTTACTAAGAAACCCGGGTTGTCCTCTCCCTCCCAGATGCAGATGAATGTGCGTTGTTTGGCCAGGAGATCTGTAAGGATGGTTTCTGCCTCAACAGCCCAGGGAGCTACGAGTGTTACTGTAAGACTGGCCTGTACTACGACGAGGTCAAGCTGCAGTGCAGAGGTCAGTGGGCAGGTCATTCACATTAGTTAGTGTTAATTCAGCCCAAACATACTTGATTTACTCACAACATGCTGTTTTTTTGCGACAATTAAAAAATTGGAATCAATTGCCCTCAGCCTACTAATATACCATTTCCACAGCCCTGTGTCATTAAACTGTCCACGCACATTAAAAGCAGTTAGTGCTACTGTACCACAGCCTGTGTGTGTTGGCTGGCTGGGCCAGGGTGTGTAGAGTGGGTCCCCTCCCTGGGTTAAGTGGGGGTCAGAGCAGGGTGAGAGGCAGGGTGGGGACACGGGACACTGGGGGTGACACAAGGCCAGACTGCGGTGACCTAGGGGACAATCCCAGCAGGCTCAGGCAGTACGCCCAAACTACCAACCCGGTCAAACTGGATGGACCCTGGCCTTCTGCCGGGCCCCACACCGTACCCCTAGCCCCACATCGCACCCCTAGTCCCACATCACACCCCTAGCCCCACATCGCACCCCTAGCCCAACATCGCACCCCTAGTCCCACATCGCACCCCTAGTCCCACATCACACCCCTAGCCCCACATTGCACCCCTAGCCCCACATTGCACCCCTAGCCCCACATCGCACCCCTAGCCCCACATCGCACACCTAGCCCCACATCGCACCCCTGGCCCCACATCGCACCCCCTGGCCCCACATCTCACCCCCTAGCCCCACATCATACCCTAGCCCCACATCATCCCAAGCTCCCCATCATACCCCTAGCCCCACATCACCCCTAGCCCCACATCGCACCCCTAGCCCCACATCGCACCCCTAGCCCCACATCGCACCCCTAGCCCCACATCGCACCCCTAGCCCCACATCTCACCCCTAGCCCCACATCGCACCCTAGCCCCACATCGTACCCCTAGCCCCACATCGCACCCCTAGCCCCACATCGTACCCCTAGCCCCACATCGCACCCCTAGCCCACATCGCACCCCTAGCCCCACATCATACGCCCTAGCCCCACATCTCACCCCTAGCCCCACATCATACCCCTAGCCCCACATCGTACCCCAGCCCCACATCATACCCCTAGCCCCACATCTACCCCTAGCCCCACATCGTACCCCTAGCCCCACATCGTACCCCTAGCCCCACATCGTACCCCTAGCCCCACATCGTATCCCTAGCCCCACATCATACCCCTAGCCCCACATCATACCCCTAGCCCCACATCATACCCCTAGCCCCACATCGTACCCCAGCCCCACATCATACCCCTAGCCCCACATCGCACTCCCTGGCCCCACATCTCACCCCAGCCCCACATCATACCCCTAGCCCCACATCGTAACCCAGCCCCACATCGTACCCCTACCCCCACATCGTACTCCTAGCCCCACATCATACCCCTAGCCCCACATCATACCCCTAGCCCCCTACCCCTAGCCCCACATCGTACCCCAGCCCCACATCATACCCCTAGCCCCACATCGCACCCCTGGCCCCACATCTCACCCCCTGGCCCCACATCTCACCCCCTGGCCCCACATCGTACCCCAGCCCCACATCGTACCCCAGCCCCACATTGCACCCCTAGCCCCACATCGCACCCCTAGCCCCACACCGCACCCCTGGCCCCACATCGTCCCCTGGCCCCACATCGTCCCCCTGGCCCCACATCGTACCCCTGTCCCCACATCGTACCCCTAGCCCCAAATCGTACTCCTAGCCCCACATCGTACCCCTAGCCCCACATCACACCCCTAGCCCCACCGCACCCCTAGCCCCACACCGCACCCCCTGGCCCCACACCGCACCCCTGGTCGGCAGCAGTGGAGTGCCCGTGGGGCCGTCTGCAGAGTTCCACCACATTTGCATTTGATTATTTGGACAGGCTGAGAATGGGCGGAGGGTCCAGCGGAGGTTTGGCATTTTACCCTGGACGGTCCTGGTTTTACCCTGTTACGCGTGGACTAGAGAAACTAACCACTACCACCACCAGCTCTGGAGCCGTGCTCTATATGGGATATTTTTAAAAAGGGGATGGAGGGGTATTTTTGAAAGTGTAGAATATCAAGTGGATGTGTATTTCAGTTCAATGTCTGGATGGATGAAACCATTGAGTTTAAAAAATCTATATATCATTTCCTCAGTAATTATGAAACCACAGGCCTGATGTGTATCTAATGTGTTCACTGTGGCTGTATATTTCAGAAATACATGGGATTTCAGTTGGGACTGAGTTACAATCCAAACAACAGGTTTATTTTTTTCAAAATGTTTGCAAAATAATCCCCTTGGAAGCTGTATTAGGTTACCTAGAATTCACAGAAACTGCGCCGCTCGTCTCTGCAACAGACGTTTTCACGGACACAGGGGGAAACAGGTTGGAACTCTCATCAATGCGATGGAGAAAATGCAGTTGGGTTTGTTAGTCATGTTCTGAGTGGGTTGATTCCTCCTCAATTCAAGTTAACCTGAAGTGTTTTAGCGAGGAGCAAGCATGTGGGACACCGTTTGATGTGAGTGGATCCTTAATTGGACAGGTGACGGAGTGTGATCGGGCCCGCCGTGCCTGCCGGGCTTGTGCATTTGGATACTGCGGATAGCCCATCCGTAGATGCTCTGCAGATGCACATACTGTTAACAAACTGTTGATAAGCAACTAAGGTTACAGCTCGGGTTCGGTTTAGAATAAGGGTAGGGGTTAAGTTTTAGGGTTAGGATAAGGGCTGGGGTTAGTAGATAGTTAGTTGAAAACGTCAGACAGTCGGTTGAGCATCTACAGATGGAATATCCAAGTGAAGTGTTCCGGTGTGTTTCCCTTGAGAATCGGGCTGTGAGACGACAGAACTCCCAACGGGGCCTCTTGACATCTTGGTCTCCATCTCTCTCTCTCTCTCTCTCTCTCTCTCTCTCTCTCTCTCTCTCTCTCTCTCTCTCTCTCTCTCTCTCTCTCTCTCTCCTCCCCCTTCCCCTCCTCCCCTGCAGACATCGATGAGTGTCAGGATGAGTCGAGCTGTGTGGGGGGAGAGTGTTTGAACACACAGGGCTCCTACATGTGTTTCTGTACCCGCCCCATGGTGTTGGACTCTGACAACAAGCGCTGCGTGATCGCCCCTGAAGTGGCTGGTAAGAACCCTCAAAGAGCCTGGGTGCAAAAATAGAAGCATCCTCTCGTACTGTCTCTGTTCTTTGGAAACGTGTTCTGGTTTGTTGTTGTTGACGTCTTTCTCATGGCGATTGCATGCCGTAGCCGTAGCCGTAGTCGTAGTGTGCCTCTGATAGTGAGGTAATGGTTGTGACTGAGATGTAACGTGTCTGTTGCAGAGCAACACTCGGTGCAGACTGACTACCAGGGTATTTGCTGGCAGACGGTAACGGGCACCCGGAAGACTTGCACCAAGCCCCTAGCCAACAGAAAGACCACCTTCACAGAGTGCTGCTGTCTGCATGGAGAGGCCTGGGGCATGGACTGTGCCCTTTGCCCCCTGAAGAACACAGGTTCAACAATTACAACCCTTCCACACCAGCACTCATGTCCATCTATCAACTCTACTGTTATAATGGCTTTGTCCTTGACCTATTATGATCCATTATCTGTGGAGTGAATACACTGTGTTTACACTGTCCTGCTATGAACACTTAACATTCAGAGATCGTAAGAGTCATTTCTTCATATACGTAGAGTCATTCATTTGAGGCAGATGATGATGGTCTCAGAGTGATGATGTTGGTCAGTCCTTAAACCAGACGGGCCAGGGCCTCTCAGACATCAGACCCAGGACTAGTGACACCTCATTAGGCTTGGAGTCTGCCAGCTGCCTGCTAATGCTCCTGCCTCCTGGAGCCTCTGAGATCTAGCCTGCCTGGGGCCTATCTTCTATCCTTTACCCCCCCCCCCCCCCCCTTTCCTGTTTCCTCGCCTCCCTTATCCTGGAGTGTGTCTAGGCAGGGAGGTCTGGTCTCTGATGCATGTCCTCACCATGCTGCCAGGGCAGGTGGCTGCAGTGTGCATTATGGGGACCTGTGGACTGGAACATGTGGGGACAGTCCTCAGGGCTCTGAACTGGATCCTTTCCCTCCCTGCGATAAAATAAGACTGTTATTCCAACCCACTGGAAGATGGAACTGGTAGAGTTGGGGATATTTAAATGTTGAGTGATTTCCCAGCAGTTTGACTAGGAATTCGTAGCTTCATGTGAGAGTGATGTTGAACCGACAGTTTAGTGGGCCCGGTTAAGTCACGAGAGCTCTCCAGGAACGCTGCAGCTGTGCAACATAGGCCTACAGCTATGACAGTTGCACGCTCTCTTTATAAAATCCGTTTTTGTTACGTCATTGAGAAACATTGACAGAAATGTCAAAGTTGCACGTCCGGGCCACTTGTAAACAGAGAGCACCTCATCAGGTTTTCAACGAACACCCTTTGGAGTTCCACTTAAGACTTCTTGTCCAACGTCGGCCAACATGGTCCCCACTCGGATCCTTAATCCTGCCTGAGAAACTGAGATGCAGGTGCTCACCGCTGCTCTTCGCAGAGAGGACAGAACACACAGTCGGTTTGTTCTCATCAGGCCCATCCAGACCGCTCTGCGGTCCCTCTCTGATGCGTTTCCTGTGTAGACCTTCTTGTGGGAGCGAACAGAGGCCAGCAGGTGCGTGGGATTAGCAGGGGGCTGTCGGGGATGGCTGGCCATGGCGTGCAGATGAAAGACTCTGGTTTAGGTTCCCACAGTACAGTGACCAATGAGGAGGGACCTCAGAGCAGGTGCTGCGGCGTGTGTTGAACGCCACGTTCAGGAGGGAAGTGGGCCGCTAGTCACAACCTGACTATTCGGTTAGGTCAAGTATCCCCTGGCTACTAAGCCAAGTGATGATGGCAATGTAATTACTTTGAAAAACCTTGTGTTGAAGTTTGAATAAGCTTCAGTTCTTATAAATCACAGAAACGTGTTGTGTTGATCAAACGTAGTAGGTTTTTTGTCATGTTTTCTGTCTTTATGAGTACATTGTAAATAGCGCCCAGCATCACATGCATTCTCTAGCTCCTGATCTCAGCTGTGGTCACAGGGCTACATCTCTGTTTCAGAGAGCTGTGTCTCAGTCTCCTCTCTCCCTCTGCCACTCTCTCAGAAGACTCTCTCTCTCTCTCTCTCTCTCTCTCTCTCTCTCTCTCTCTCTCTCTCTCTCTCTCTCTCTCTCTCTCTCTCTCTCCTGAGAGCCATGTCTCAGTCTCTCTCCCTTCTCTCACTCTCTCGCTCTCTCTGAGGGCCATGTCTCAGTTTCTCTCCCTTCTCTCTCTCTCTCTCTCTCTCTCTCTCTCTCTCTCTCTCTCTCTCTCTCTCTCTCTCTCTCTCTCTCTCTCTCTCTCTCTCTCTCCCTGAGGGCCATGTCTCTCTCCCTGAGGGCCATGTCTCAGTCTCTCTCCCTTCTCTCACTCTCTCTCGCTCTGAGGGCCATGTCTCAGTTTCTCTCCCTTCTCTCACAGAGGACTATGCCTCCATGTGTAACGTGCCAATGAGGGAAGGACAGGGGCGTCCGTACGGTCGCGACGCCCTTGTGGCTGATCCCATCCAGGAGTATGAGGTCAACTTGGACTATGAACCTCGCCCCGACCAGCCTGGTGCCCTGCCCCTGTACGAGGATGAGGAGAGTGAGTGAACCAGTCCCCACCACACTGTACAACACACTGATGAAGCTCAAACATGCAGAGAGAGGGGATATGGTATGGGGAGCTTGGGACAAGCTGCCTATTCTCTCAATGATAGCTCTTTTCTGCCATCTTGTGTCCACATTAATTACTACATACCATGACCACAAATTGTTTTCAGTTGGTAGGCACAGATGGTATTCTGTATTTTCAGTGTAACCAAGGTCCTCCAAGAACATAAAAGAGATGATTAATTATTCATTAGTTTATCTAGTCAAGCTAGTTAAATGTAGAGGATTTTTAAATCATCATTACACCACATTCAAAAATGATCATTCATTATAGCTTCATCTGACTTGGATTAATGAAACAGCTCATTCCCTGCCCTCGTCCTGCAGTCGCGTACGACGCGTTTGAGGGCCTGAGAGCGGAAGAGTGTGGCATTCTGAACGGCTGTGAGAACGGGCGCTGCGTGCGGGTACAGGAGGGCTACACCTGCGACTGCTTTGACGGATACACCCTGGATATGTCCCGCATGGCGTGTGTGGGTAAGACATGGGTGGAGGACACACACACACACACACACACACTGAATAGACTAGAAGGAAAATAGTACATCTCTCCTACTTATTTTCCACAATAATTTGCAAATAAATTCATTAAAAATCCTACAATGTGATTTTCAGGATTTTTTTTCTCATTTTATCTGTCATAGTTGAAGTGTACCTATGATGAAAATTACAGGCCTCTCTCATCTTTTTAAGTGGGAGAACTTGCACAATTGGTGGCTGACTAAATACTTTTTTTGCCCCACTGTACCTCTCCCCATCTTCACAGCAACTTGACCATTGTAACTGATCGTCCAATGTTACTCCTAAGAGTTCAGCTTCCTCAACGGTCACGCCCTTTATGTTCAACTCCAGTTGAGCGTTAGGTCTTAGAGAATGTGTGTAGGGTTTACCGAGAATGGGGGCGAATAACAATAAACATCCAGTCAGCGGCAGTCCTGTGGATGAAAACAGCTTGTTAACGAGAGGTCGAAGGAGAATGGCAAGAATCGTGCATGCTAACAGGCCGGTCACAAACAGGGAAAATAACGGCGCAGTATAACAGTGGTGTGCAGAACGGCACGTTAGGTCCCTTGATACCAACTGAGCAATGTTTCCATGCCCCGGAGAATTCAGGCTGTTCTGGAGGCAAAAGGGGGTACGACCCGGTACTAGATGGGTGTGCCTAATAAACTGTCCACTGAGTGTACGTAGACTGTGCTAACCTAATTACCCCTCTTCACTCTCACAGATGTGAATGAATGTTCCGAGCTCAACAACCGGATGTCCCTTTGCAAGAACGCCAAATGTATCAACACGGAAGGATCCTACAAGTGTGTGTGCCTGCCAGGATACACCCCCTCTGAGCGGCCTAACTACTGTGTGGCCAGGGAACAAGGAGCAGCAGCAGCAACGCGCACAGAGAGGGAGTGAGCCCCCATGGCCAGTAGTAGAGGGACACCCAACACACTAAAAACACACTTATTTAATCCAAGCCCATATATTCTGCACTGTATAAAAACACACTAAACAAAACAACAAAATCATTTACTTGAGATGAAGATCCAATTTAACCAACTATGTGGTGCCTTGTGACGGAGAAACACAACATTGTATAAAATGTATGTTTGTTTTTTGTAAGTTTAACTTTTTATATTAGAAGGAGTTTATGCGCGCTAGAGGGGGCTTTCACTCTCCTAACGCAACGACAAACCCGATGAACTCTTACTGGGGGATAACGTTTTATTTTCTACCCAGTCCAAAACGCCTTGTGTGTGGATATTTAATTCAGTGAAGAGGCCAGCCGTCCCTTTGCTCTCCCCGTTCTCCCTCTTCCTCACAGTCCTCGTCCCCGTACGGTGGCTGTGGAGGACTGCCTGCCTGGTCATGAATGGACAGCCATAAGATCTTTGCTCCGTGGCTTCACACAAACATACAGTATGCACACTACTGTAATATCATTTTGTTCATGTAAATTCATTGGAATAAGCTTTTTTTCTAGGCATTTTTTTTGTATTAATGATAAATGCAAACACAAAACTACTTCTCTGTGTCTTGGACATTGGACAATAGCAGGTTTTTATTTTAATTTTATGTTTTTCTTGCCTGCCCTGTGGAGCAGTCATATTCCCTACCATTTGTTTTTTTCTTGAGATATTGTTTTATTTCTTTGAACAAAAATTCTATGACATTTTGCTAGATTTTTTTCATACTTTAATGAAACCTTTTTTCTGCATTTTACTGCAATGTGTAAAAGTCTTTCCAGGTTGCAAAGCTGCTATGGGACAGCCGTGGGAGAAGTTTTGTACATTTAAACAGAAGAGTTGAGAAACCAAGTTTATGTATTTGTAATTTGTACATGAAAAATAGCTCTTGTACGAATATTCATATTATGATGTATATTAAACCCCTGGTAATAAATCACAAATGGTGATATTTATACTCCCTGGTATGTGATGGAACTTATTATTAGAAGCAACAAAGACCTATTCACATTGTGCTCAATAGCTGTACCTAGAACCAGTCATGTGACCCATGTCCGATAACACAAGCTAGATCACAATGGACACAAAAGAAATGGGTCATGTTTACACCTTTGCAACTGTTACTATCAATATATGTTCTATTATACCTTTCCAACACTCTGTTTCTGTATGGTTAATTCATAACATATTGTTAATTGTCATTGTTTTGGTCACTCCATATAACTCTCAGACCAACGCTATTATTAGTCTGTGTAGTCTCAGGGTTAGGGTGAACACACTTCACTTAACATGGACTGGTTGATCAGCAGAGAAATACCTCGGTCAGAGATTATGTTTTCTGCATTATAGAAATATGAATTGGCACCAGAGTGTCAAGACCCTCCTCTGATCAGAGGAAAAGAGGCCGAGGTCGCTTCAACTACCAATGACCTTGCTGCTGTTGTTGCCGCATTCTTGTTGCTCGCAGATCGTGAGGATTTCAGCACATGCCTGTCTCTCCCCACCCTCCCTATTGCCCCATGTCCCCTCTGTCATGTTTTCCATTGACACAGACAGTGCGACCACAGTTCTGATGTCAACACATCGTAGTAAACCTGAGCAATCATTTTGTTTCCCTGCTGCTGTTCTTAATATAGGCCAACAGTGACATGGCTGAAGCTCAGTGGTTGGATCTGGTTATTATAGATCTGTGTATTTGTGATTGTGTCTCTGATATAACCACTAGGATCTGAATGGCACAGTAGCAGGACCAGTGTAAAAACACCACAGCCAGTTAGTTAATAAATGTTAAGCGTTACTGTTGCCTTCCTCCTGGCTGGCTACCCAGATGGGGCTTTCCCACAGTGACAAGGGGACAGCGGAAACCTTTGACGGGGGACTCAAACAGCATTAAACTCAGCTTAGCACCTCCAGCGCCAGGCTTGACCATACTTTCTGCCGAACAAAAGAGCGACCCGGGTGGCAACCGAGAATTCCCCCTGTTCGGTCATTTGGAAGAGATGAGGCATTTCCCATGTTGCCTCTCAATCACATTGGAAGCCCACTCTGTAGAATCTTCAACTGTAATAGTGTGCTGACTTCCTCCCTGACCATTGTAGACTGCTACTTTAAGAATATTGTATGTTTAATGCTTATGTACTGTACTCCCCAATATGTACTGTACTCCTCAATTATGTTTTTTCAGTCACTAAACCCTCAATGTGGCATCACTTCCTACCCTGCTAAGCCCATGTTGTTTTTGAGGGCTTGGTTCCTGTTGTGTGTATGGGACCTTTTCTGATGTCAGGACATAGATCGGCTCAGGCTCAGCCAATGGTTCGGGCTGACTTTAACTTGTCACTCCAAGGTCAAAAAGTCCATCTTTCTAGTCCCCATGGGCCCGAAAAGTATGTGGGAAAGTATGTATAGTCGTAGCCAAAAGTTTTGAGAATGACACAAATATTCATTTTCACAAAGTTTGCTGCTTCAGTGTCTTTAGATATTTTTGTCAGATGTTACTATGGAATAATGAAGTATAATTACAAGCATTTCATAAGTGTCAAAGGCTTTTATTGACAATTACATGAAGTTGATGCAAAGAGTCAATATTTACAGTGTTGACTCTTCTTTTTCAAGACCTCTGCAATCCACCCTGGCATGCTGTCAAATAACTTCTGGGCCGCATCCTGACTGATGGCAGCCCATTCTTCCATAATCAATGCTTGGAGTTTGTCAGAATTTGTGGGTTTTTGTTTGTCCACGCGCCTCTTGAGGTTTGACCACAAGTTCTCAATGGGATTAAGGTCTGGGGAGTCTCCTGGCCATGGACCCAAAATATTGATGTTTTGTTCCCCCGAGCCACTTAGTTATCACTTTTGCCTTATGGCAAGGTGCTCCATCATGCTGGAAAAGGCATTGTTCGTCACCAAACTGTTCCTGGATGGTTGGGAGAAGTTGCTCTCGGTGGATGTGTTGGTACCATTCTTTATTCATGGCTGTGTTCTTAGGCAAAATTGTGAGTGAGCCCACTCCCTTGGCTGAGAAGCAACTTCATACATGAATGGTCACAGGATGCTTTACTGTTGGCATGACACAGGACTGATGGTAGCGCCCACCTTGTCTTCTTCGGACAAGCTTTTTTCTGGATGCTCCAAACAATCGGAAAGGGGATTCATCAGTGAAAATGACTTTACCCCAGTCCTCAGCAGTCCAATCCCTGTACCTTTTGCAGAATATCAGTCTGTCCCTGATGTTTTTCCTGGAGAGAAGTGGCTTCTTTGCTGCCCTTCTTGACACCAAGCCATCCTCCAAAAGTCTTAACCTCAATGTGCATGCACATGCACTTACACCTGCCCTTGAAGTTCTTGATGATCCGATAAATGGTTGATTGTGAAGCCCTTTTTGTGCAAAGCAATGATGACGGCACAAGTTTCCTATCAGGTAACCATGGTTGACAGAGGAAGAATAATGATTCCAAGCACCACCCTCCTTTTGAAGCTTCCAGTCTGTTATTCAGACTCAATCAGCATGACAGAGTGATCTCCAGCATTGTCCTCGTCAACACACACACCTGTGTTAACGAGAGAATCACTGACATGATGTCAGCTGGTCATTTTGTGCAGTGGAAATGTTTTTGGGGGATTCAGTTTATTTGCATGGCAAATAGGGACTTTGCAATTAATTGCAATTCATCTTATCACTCTTTATAACATTCTGGAGTATATGCAAATTGCCATCCTACAAACTGAGGTAGCAGACTTTGTGAAAATTTATATTTGTGTCATTCTCAAAACTTTTGGCCAAGACTGTACTTTATTTTTTTCTGAGAGAAATAACAGCATTCTCCATGCACTGTAATTTACAACTTGGTAAGTGCAAGGTAAATGATAAATCCGTTTGGATAAGGGAATTGTATATCTAAATGACACTTGTTATTACCTTAAAATCGCTGGAGACAAATGTGAAACGAGTCATATAGCAACAAACTGAAGCATATCAACATATAAACTATCCCACAGTAAAGTTGATGAAATGATGTGGCTGTATGCAGAAGTTAAATTGTCTGGCCTTTTAACTTGCAGGGATGGGCATTCTCGAATGTCAACCTTTTACTGCAGTGGGGTAAATCAGGGTCACACAGAGTGTTTCTTGGTAGTGTTAAACCTACTTTGAAACAAAAAAGTGTACACCTCACACACATTGTTATGCACTTAAAAGACGACACATGGTACCATGTCATATGTAGAGATGTTTGTGTCACAATATTACATTTTATACACACATGACAGAAGACTGAAATATAATGAAAGCATTTAACATGGAAACACTGGATTTTCATTGTAAAAAAAAAAGTTGAAAAATGAAAAATATGAATAACATTCCCACCCATTCAACTGCATGAAAGGAGTTATAGGCTACCCCGGCTTCCTCTGTTTCCCATTTCTTTCTGGTTAAATATTAGCCACTTTCAGTACCGACCGTCAGTAGGCCTAATAACAACACACTGCCAGTTTACTGTTAGTTCCCTTCAGTTGGTATAGCCTACATTATCATACCATTTCATTACATTGTTTAATTGACCTTAATTCACTTCCTCTGTAAACGCCGCCACGGCCATGTGTTTGAGGATCATTATTAACAGTTGATAGATAAAAGATTCAGTCGTTATGGAGCTAACAGCAGACCAAGCCAGACCAAACCGTTTGAACCTGACGCATGGCACAATAATTGGCTGTGTCATCACACAGTTCCATGGTTGGTGCAGGCAATAGACAAGGTTATAGTTTACTATTGTACACTATTCTCCCTTTTATTATTCTATGTACACTCATTTCCAACATTACCACGTGTTAAAGAACGGAATGTGGCAATGCTTTTCTTTCCTGCATAAATGCTCTCCATACCTGTTGTTTTATGATTTATAAATACTTTCCTAACGCTGAATAATCCACAAGATCAAAGTACTTTTAAATCTACCAATAGGTGCTGAAACAGAGACAAATATGTGTATATTTAGATGGCTTTCTTTCATTAATATTCTGAAACCTTTCTCTCAATATATTCTATTGAGTCTGTTGATAAAATTCTAACTAAAAGCTACATCCTATTTAAAGGGATGGCTTACGATAGATGTACTGAAAACCCTATTGAATGAAAACTCCACAGAAAATCTGTTAGCAAGAAAGTGGGAGGGTTTTCAGTGGTTGAAATACATTTACTCAGCTCGCGCAAGGGAACCACACCTGCCTGTTACGCACCTTCATAAGGTAAATCTGAATACCAACTACTGAGAAGTGCATAGGAAATACGTGCCTAAGAAAGGAGTCATTTCCTAAGTCGGAATCGGGCCCCTAAAGCCTAAATCATGTATCACTGAGCAGTCTGCTAATGAGCAAGTGAAGAGAAGAGCTGTGTCAGATGGATAAGTTGAACCAAGTAGATCTACATTTAAGGATTGTACTCTTGGCAGAAGTAACCTCATACTGAGTCCAGCAGGAGATGGTAAGGGACCGCTGTTTGCATTCGTAAATTTATAGTTTGCATGCGTTCTGTTGCGTTCTGCGTTCTGTTGGGTTTGATATGCAGCAGTGGACCCCTTCTCTTGTCAAATTGCACCATTTTAGTCTTGCCCTTGTTAAGTTTCCTAAAGATAAACCTACAGTACTAGTCAAATGTTTGGACACACCTACTCATTCCAGGGTTTTTCTTTATTTTTACTATTTTCTACATTGTATAATAATAGTGAAGACATCAAAACTATGAAACAAAACACATGGAATGATGTAGTAACCAAAAAAGTCTAAATATATTTTATATTTGTGATTCTTCAAAGTAGCCACCCTTTGCCTTGATGACAGCCTTGCTCACTCTTGGTATTCTCTCAACCAGTTTCACCTGGAATTATTTTTCAACAGTCTTGAAGGAGTTCCCACATATGCTGAGCACTTGTTGGCTGCTTTGTCGAGTTGAAAAACAAATGATAGTCCCACTAAGCGCAAACCAGATGGGATGACGTATCGCTGCAGAATGCTGTGGTAGCCATGCTGGTTAAGTGGGCCGTGAAATCTAAATAAATCACAGACGGTGTCACCAGCAAAGTACCCCCACACCATACCACCTCCTCCTCCATGCTTTACTGTGGGAAATACACATGCAGAGATCATCAGTTCACCCACACCGCGTCTCACAAAGACATGGCGGTTGGAAAAAAATCTCGAATTTGGACTCCAGACCAAAGGACAAATTTCCTCTGGTCTAATGTCCATTGCTTAGATCAAGAAACACAAGCAAGTCTCTTCTTCTTATTGGTGTCCTTTAGTAGTGGTTTCTTTGCAGCAATTCAACCATGCAGGCCTGATTCACACAGTCTCCTCTGAATAGTTGATGTTGAGATGTGTCTGCTACTTGAGCATTTATTTGGGCTGCAATTTCTTAGTCTGGTAACTTAGTGCCCGTTCCATGATCTCGCCATCACGGTTGACAACTCCATTGTGTCCTCCTCCCAGAGCGCTAAGAACCTTGGCGTGATCCTGGACAACACCCTGTCGTTCTCAACTAACATCAAGGCGGTGGCCCGTTCCTGTAGGTTCATGCTCTACAACATCCGCAGAGTACGACCCTGCCTCACACAGGAAGCGGCGCAGGTCCTAATCCAGGCACTTGTCATCTCCCGTCTGGATTACTGCAACTCGCTGTTGGCTGGGCTCCCTGCCTGTGCCATTAAACCCCTATAACTCATCCAGAACGCCGCAGCCCGTCTAGTGTTCAACCTTCCCAAGTTCTCTCACGTCACCCCGCTCCTCCGCTCTCTCCACTGGCTTCCAGTTGAAGCTCGCATCCGCTACAAGACCATGGTGCTTGCCTACGGAGCTGTGAGGGGAACGGCACCTCAGTACCTCCAGGCTCTGATCAGGCCCTACACCCAAATAAGGGCACTGCGTTCATCCACCTCTGGCCTGCTCGCCTCCCTACCACTGAGGAAGTACAGTTCCCGCTCAGCTCAGTCAAAACTGTTCGCTGCTCTGGCTCCCCAATGGTGGAACAAACTCCCTCACGACGCCAGGACAGCGGAGTCAATCACCACCTTCCGGAGACACCTGAAACCCCACCTCTTTAAGGAATACCTAGGATAGGATAAAATAATCCTTCTCACCCCCCCCCTTAAAATATTTAGATGCACTATTGTAAAGTGGTTGTTCCACTGGATGTCATAAGGTGAATGCACCAATTTGTAAGTCGCTCTGGATAAGAGCGTCTGCTAAATGACTTAAATGTAAATGTAATGTAAATGTAACTCTAATGAACTTATTCTCTGCAGCAGAGGCAATTTTGGGTTTTCCATTCGTGTGGCGGTTCTCATGAGAGCCAGTTTCATCATAGCACTTGATGGTTTTTGCGACGGCACTTGAAGAAACTTTCAAAGTCTTAAAGTAATGATGGACTGTCATTTCTCTTTCCTTATTTGAGCTGTTCTTGCCATAGTATGGACTTGGTCTTTAACCAAATAGGGCTATCTTTTGTATATCCCCCTACCTTGTCACAAGACGACTGATTGGCTCAAACACATTTAAGAAGAAAATAAATTCCACAAATGAACCTTTAACAAGGCACACCTGTTAATTGAAATGCATTCCAGCTGACTACCTCATGGAGCTGGTTGAGAGAATTCCAAGAGTGTGCAAAGATGTCATCAAGGCAAAGGGTGGCTATTTGAAGAATCTCAAATATAAAATATATTTTGATTTGTTTAACACTTTTTTTGGTCTCTACATGATTCCATGTGTGTTCTTTCATAGTTTGATATCTTCACTATTATTCTACAATATATAAAATAGTAAAAATAAAGAAAAACCTTGAATGAGTAGTGTATCTCTGTAAGCAGACGATATATTGTTCTATTTGGGCAATGCACCTCAGTTATTACCTAACCTTCTCAGCATCTTTAATAACTACAGCTCTATAGCTCAACTGGACAAAATCCGCTTTATTGCCCCTGAGCAAAGCAATGTGTATTTCACAGCCGCCCCATTTCCACTACTTGGGAATATACATCTTTCCTTCTTTGCAATCAATAAATAGTCAAACACAAATCTGATGTAGAAAGATGGGAGCAAATCCCAAACTTTTTCCAGTCTTGATTCTCAATAATGAAAATGATTGTATTACCAGAATCAACTTTTGTAGTTTCATGATCCCTCTTTCACCACCACCAGGATACTGGAATAGACTCTTATTCTTTACTTGCTAAATCGTTGGGGCCCCCTTGCCAGTAATTCGACCATGATTACTAAATTTAGATAGCTGACCACTAGACTAATTTACCAATCTAAACATGGTTAGCTGACATGGGCTAATTAAGTGACTATCAGTGACTGACATTATGATAAAAACTGCTGATGCACAACCAAATTTCAAAAATGCACCTTGTGTATTTCACTATTCTAAATTGCAACAGTAAGTTGAGACCTCAACTTAAATAAATTATAATAATTTGTTCCAATGGCCTTCAAAAGGGACAGTTGCCCATCCGTGAACGAGGTGGTCATCCTATCTCTTTCCATCAATGGTCTTAAAGTGGGATTCACACAAATGACGGCAACTGTGTCTCAGGGTCCAAACTCAAAAGTCAAACTCAAAACTCAGCTAGCTACCAAGAAACTTTTGAATACACTTTCAAAACAACAAATTGAGCTCTCCCTCGTTCCGCGTTCAACAGGAAGCGGTGGTAAGTATAATCAAAACTTGTATCTCATTATGGTAAATGGTGAAATAAGTATAGCTAGTTATTATTGTCATGGCTTAGCCGTCTACCTGGCTAAAAGAGAAGGAATATAATATCTATTGTTTACTGGGAACTCATTCTACACCTTTAGACTAAGTTGTATGGAAAAAGGACTGGGGTGGCAAAATATTTTTCTCCCATGGGCAGAGAAACTCAAAAGGAGTAATGATATTAACTAACAATCATTTTGATCTGAATGTGCAAACTGTTCAAACAGATTTAATCCTTTTAAATATGTTATTGGTCCATAAACACATTTGGCTCATTCATCTATATTGTCCAAATATTGATGATCCACTTTTCTTTGAAAATATATATAAAGCGAGCTTACGGGCAATACATGACTCTTCCGAGTGGCGCAGCAGTCTGAGGCACTGCATCTCAGTGCTTGAGGCGTCACCACAGACACCCTGGTTCGATTCCAGGCTGTATCACAACCGGCCATGATTGGGAGTCCCATAGGGAGGTGCACAATTGGCCCAGCATTGTCCGGGTTTGACTGGTGTAGGCCGTTATTGTAAATAAGAATTTGTTCTTAACTGACTTGCCTAGTTGAATGAAGGTTACATTTATAATATTATAATTTTGGTTTTAAGTACCTCAATGAACATATGGAAATCACACTACTAACTATCAACCTCATACACTTAAGGAAATTACGAATATTATGGATATATTGGAACTAGTGTATATATGGAGGCTTAAATATCCTGACCTAGAGAGATATACATGGCGGAGGCTCAATCAAGCTAGTCATCTTGACTACTTTCTTATGTCATTCTCCATGCTACCAAAAGTTTAAAAAGTGTTGATAGCTAGTCTTATACAATGGGTTAAAGTTAAATATAGTATCACAGTTGCAAAATAATAAATATGGCTACTTCTCAGAAAATATTAAATTGTCAAGAGGATTAAAACAAGGCTGTCCACTATCAGCATATTTATTTATTATGGCTATCAAAATGTTAGCTATTAAAATCTGATCAAAAAATAATATATAGGAGCTAGAAATCCAGGGCGTCATTGTACGCTGACGATTCATGTTGCTTTCTTTTAAATCCGCAGTTTGGATCCCTGCACAGCCTCATAGAGGATCTAGATAATTTTCTAACCTCTCTGGATTATAACCAAATGATGATAAATGCACCAAATTATGTATTGGCGCTCTAAAAATACAATGTTTACCATGTAGTTTACCCAAAAATGGTCCCACAGTAAAGTGGACATACTTGGTATTCATATCTCAAAAGAAAGAAAGGATCTCACTACAATACATTTGAATAGAAAGTTAGACAAATTAGATAAGATTTTGCTGCCATGGAAAGGACAACACCTGTCTATTTGTGGAAAAATCACCCTGATGAATCATTTAGTCACATCCCAGTTTACCTTTTTACTTATGGCCCTGCCTACACCTAAACAACTTTTTTTTAAATTATAAGAGCAAAAAAATATTACACTTCATTTGGGTTGGGTTAAAATGCAGGAAGAATGCATTCAGTTGTGCAACTGACTAGGTATCCCATTTCCCCAGCCTCCTTAAAACTAGACTTGCTCTTGGCAATCTTCTTAGACATAACACATATAAAAGCTCATGCTGGGAACACTCTGGGGTATTTCTCTGATAACCCATCAGTTTCCTTTACTCGGGCACCTTACAAATGACATTATTTGTCACAACCCATTCACAGGAAGGCTAGGCCTCACTCCAATGACCACGGGGAACAGAAACAAGATCAGACTTGAGTTCCACATATGAATTAAATGAATGAAAATACAAATTAACTTCCATGCATCTCCACGCCTTGAACCAAAACACTGTTACCAGTTGCTGATGTGTCAGACAAAGACAAAACACCCTCTAAAATGATGGACTGGGCTGCCCCAGTGTCTCACTGTTTCTTCACAGGCTACCTAACAACATCACCACTCTGCAGAGACACAAACCCATCTGAAACAAAGGGTTCATACAAATCTGATCCAAAATCTTGTTTAGGAGATAAACCAGTCCCAACCAGAGACTTCATGGGCTGGAGGGCTCCCACAAGAAGAAACTGCTTTTTCTTTCTCTTATTTTTCTGTTTCAACTTAGGACACAATATGGCCTTTCTCACAGTAGTATGGCCTTTCTCACAGTAGTATGGCCTTTCTCACAGTAGTATGGCCTTTCTCACAGTAGTATGGCCTTTCTCACAGTAGTATGGCCTTTCTCACAGTAGTATGGCCTTTCTCACAGTAGTATGGCCTTTCTCACAGTAGTATGGCCTTTCTCACAGTAGTATGGCCTTTCTCACAGTAGTATGGCCTTTCTCATAACGACGAATTAGCGTATACAAAGAACCCGTTTTCTGCCCATCCCTGTCTTTGGGCACTGGGGAAAAAGACTGAAACCTTGCAGTGGGAGGTGACTTCTCTGGATAGACTTTTGTTTAGGGATCAGTAAGTCATTTTATGTGTCAACACAAACAAGGAATTTGTCTCAAGAGGGAGATCCTTGCGCTCGTTAATGTAGGTAACAGCCCTTTCGCGAAGGCAATTTCTGAACTGCACAAGTACTACGAGTGTTTTTAAACCCTCAAGTAAGAGGGTACACAGATTGGCTGTGAAGGGACAACGTGATTGGCAGGCATGTGTGTGTGCTTGTTTGTGTGTGTGTGCATGCCTGCTTGCGTACGTGTTTGAAAAATATGCTTCAAATGTGTGTGCATGCCTAAGTTCATGTATGGAGGAAGTATTTGATTGGCTGATACAACTCTACTCTTGCAGCCAGAACTGCTTCACATAGCTTCAAATGTCATGAGGTGGGGAGAGAGCCTGCACCAGACTCAGCCCCAAAGAGCGAGAGGAGTGATCTGAGAGAAAGTGTGAGAGCATTGATAGTGAGATAGAGATTGTGTGTGTGTGTGTGTGTGTGTGTGTGTGTGTGTGTGTGTGTGTGTGTGTGTGTGTGTGTGTGTGTGTGTGTGTGTGTGTGTGTGTGTGTGTGTGTGTGTGTGTGTGTGTGTGTGTGTGTGTGTGTGTGTGTGTGTGTGTGTGTGTGTGTGCGCGCGTGTGTGTGTGCACGTGTGTGTGTGCGTGCCTGTGTGTTTCAGCCCTTGAGTGCCATGCATACAGGGACCTTTGAAATGTTTGGATCCTTTTTTGTGTGTGAGAGAGGGAGAGGGAGCGCTCAGAGTGCTCAGAGAGGGAGAGGGAGCGCTCAGAGTGTAGAGCACAGACAGAGAAATGGAGTGTGTTCAAGAGAATGTGTTCAAGAGAGTGTTCACTAGAGAAAGAGAGAGAGAGCGAGAGAGAGCAGGCACACAGACACAGAGGGCTGTGATCACATGCTTCTTTCTCTGCACAGCACGCTGTTTTTGTTTAGCCTTTCTGGTGCAGCTGAGAGCGAGAGTCGCTCACACTGTCAGAGAGCACCGCTGCCTAAGCTTGAGTGGAAAGTTTCCACAGCATGACCAGAGTCAGGACTCTACTACTCCTGCCTAAGCTTGAGTGGAAAGTTTCCACAGCATGACCAGAGTCAGGACTCAACTACTCCTGTCCCACTGAGAGTAAGCCATACCGAAGAAGAGACAGAGGTAAGAACAATATGCGACACAGCAAATTCAGCTCCAGCTGAGACTGGAGACTCTCACAGTGTCTGTCAGACTCAGCAACTGAACTATAACGCACATCAACAAAGGCTCTTTTCACCTGAATGTTGAAGTTGAGTAGAGATTTCAGGGAGACGGGCAGGAAAAGAAGGTGGTGTGCTGTTGTTGGAGGATAAATATTTGATTGAGAGAAGTTGGTGGAACAGGTGTTTTTGGACAATGTGTTTCCTAAAGAAAATCGGGGAGAAATCCCACCCCGTTTGTTTGTTAATGAGCTCTGGAAATGAGTTGCTACCATTGCAGTAACTTATAACTCTGCCAAAAATATGACCGAGTGTCAGCGTCTGGGGCACATAGAGAGATGCACTACTTTAATTTAGCCTCAAGGCCAGTCTGATAAGCAGTGTTGCAAGTGAGGTGGTATTTGCTGTGAGCGTGTGTCCGTGTAAAAACTTAACAAAAAAAGTGTGTGTGCATGTTGATGTACACTGAACAAAAATATAAACGTGTCAACTGTTCGTCTCATTTTTCATGAGCCGAAGAAAAAGATCCAAGAAATGTTCCATATATGCACAAAAAAGCAAATGTATCGCAAATTGTGGGCACAAATTTGTTTATATCCTTGCTATACCCTTGTTAGTGAGCATTTCTCTTTTGCCAAGATAATCCATCCACCTGACAGGTGTGGCATGTCAAGAAGTATTTCTGTCTGTACTAGAGCCCTTTTGTGGGGGAAAACTCATTCTGATTAGCTAGGCCTGGCTCCCCAGTGGGTGGACCTGGCTCACCAGTGGGTGGGCCTATGCCTTCCCCACCCATGGTTGCGCCCCTGCCCAATCGTGAAATCCATAGATTAGGGCCTCATTTATTTATTTCAATTGACAGATTTTCTTCTTTGAACTGTAACTCAGTAAAATCTTTGACATTGTTGCATGTTGCGTTTATATTTTTAAAATCAGTATACATACTGTGTGTGTGTGTGTGTGTGTGTGTGTGTGTGTGTGTGTGTGTGTGTGTGTGTGTGTGTGTGTGTGTGTGTGTGTGTGTGTGTGTGTGTGTGTGTGTGTGTGTGTGTGTGTGTGTGTGTGTGTGTGTGTGTGTGTGTGTGTGTGTCCAAGACATTAAATTTAGCTTTGCCCTGTGTCACCCATGGCGTGTTTGAAGCGTGGCTGATGACATCACAGAGGGGTGGCTCCTTGACAGCCTCATTGAGATTTATAAAAGAACATGAATTTAAGAAAAGGCAGTTAACATGTGGGGGTTGTGGGGGGATGCGGCAACTTACCTACAGTGAAGATGATCACACATCTTGCACACAAGCTGTCCTTGTGTAATCAACACAGAGGATGCTAAAACAGTATAGCAGTTTAATTAAGTTAGTGTAATAGTTGATGATATAATAGCTATATTGGGTAAAAATATAGTAATACTATGATCATAATGCATAGTAATAGCGTTACCACTGCAGACTTTCTATGCGTCAATGTTCGGCAGTAGCAACAGTAGCTATAGATCCTGAGAGAACGGAGGACACTATATTCTAGTCACATGCTTGTTTTATTATTCCTTTCTTTACCTAACTTTTCTGTCTCTCTCGCTAAGCTGTTAGATAGGCAACATAAAAGATCATTCCCCTTTTGAAAACGTAATGTCAAAGTACATCTGGAGCTTGTGACTAGACAGAGAGTGCCTCAGGCACTTGACAGTCCTCCCCACACCTATATTGCCTGTCAGGTCCCAGTCAGATACCAGCCTGAGATAGCCAGGTACTCCTCTCTTCCTTCCCTCTTTCTCTCTCCTCTCTGTCTCTCGATCCCTCTCTCCGTTCTCTCTTTCCTCTCCCTCGCTCTCTCTTCGATCGGCACCCCTATCTGCTCCACCTGCACCTGCCAGCTGATTAATTATGACCAGCAGACAACTGAGAGGGAGAGATAAATCACTACCATGGGAGAGTGCTCTCTTCCTCTGTGTCTTTTACTGTCTCTTCTCCACCGTTCTCTTTATCTCCCTCTCTTCCTCTTCCTCTCTCTCTTTCTCTCTCTCTCTGTCTCTCACACACACACAACGGCGTCATGCCCCCATCAACACTGTCTCTCTCCTCCTCCACTGACGTAGCATATCTTTGCTCCGTGGCACATCAGAAGGAACCACTTACTGAGGAGAATGGGGGGGGGGTAGAAGTAGTCTTTGCATGGTCCAGTCAGTGTGCCCCCTCTGCAAAATACCACAGACAGATCTTTTTTTATTATGATGATAAAATGTGGTCTTAAAGATTAAGTCTGGTACCTGATTTAACATAAAAATAAATAAAAAAATAGGACAAACCTGAGGGGAAAGGTTCACAAATGTTCACACACCTCTTTTCTCTCTCTCTCTCTCTCTCTCTCTCTCTCTCTCTCTCTCTCTCTCTCTCTCTCTCTCTCTCTCACACTCTCTCTCACACACTCCTCTCTCTTTGCCTCTCCCTCCTTCTGTTTCCAGCAAGGCTACACAGATTGTTATTTGCAGAGCAGCCGTGGGCCGGGGCTTTTGTTTCCAGTAAACCCTGGGGCTATTTATAGAGTGTGTGTGTGTGTGTGTGTGTGTGTGTGTGTGTGTGTGTGTGTGTGTGTGTGTGTGTGTGTGTGTGTGTGTGTGTGTGTGTGTGTGTGTGTGTGTGTGTGTGTGTGTGTGTGCATGTGCGTGTGCGTGTGCGTGTGCGTGCGCGTGCGTGTGCGTGCGCGTGCGTGTGTGTGAGCTTTGTCTATCAATACTTGCCGATGTCTAGTTTGACTGGCCTCTGACCTATATATTTATAGTTTTCTGTATAATTGTCCAGTCAGACAGAACTCTTCCACCCCAAAAATGATGTCATTGTTCTTCCCTGCTTGTCCATGAATACCCCTCGGAAAATTAATTGAGGCCCTCTAGGTTCTGGGCCCTCCTCGTTGAGAATCCCTTTTCTAGGGGGTCCTCGGAGTGTTCTTGTGCACGCGCCAGTTCTGCCACCATTTGATCGGAGGAGACAGAGAGAAATATCCTCACCACCACGTATGACATTGGTGTTAAAGCAAAAAAACACGTAGTCCCCCACCACAGACACCGGTGGACCATGTTTAAGTACATTTGTTTACAGGTAGCTGCACACCACAGCTCATGTGAAATAACCAGCTTTCCCACAATGCAACACATTCTACTGTAAAGTTGTCCACCTCATCTCTCTGGGACAATCCCACTGGATTCGTAAGAAAACTCCTCATCGTTGGAAACACATTATTTTTTTGTTGATGACATATTCTGTTTGTTGCCAAACGCTCTGAAATTGAGCGAGCTTGAAATATTGGCGTATCTTGACAAGAGAACCTAGTCCAGAATGAAGACTCGCATACATTAATCATAACGTGCTACATAATAGATTAAGTGAACTGCATGACAAAACCTGGAGAGGATTCTTAGCAAACAGCCCACCATGCTAGCTCACTCACACACATACTTAGGCAGACAGGGATGTACACACACACACACACACACACACACACACACACACACACACACACACACACACACACACACACACACACACACACACACACACACACACACACACACACACACACACACACACACACACACACACACCAATCTACTCATGGGGTTGTTACATAATAAGAAGTCAGCATATCACTTAAAGAGACAATGTGCTGATCAAACCATAAACAAGCCGCCACTCAGCCACTGATTTGATAAATACACTCCCCTTGTTTGGACATTGAAGTTAAAACTTTTGATTTGGCTCTGTACTCCAGCATTTTGGATTTGAAATGAAATATTTGAGGGTATTTTCCTACATATCTGTTTTATCGTTTAGAAATGACAAACTTGTTGGATGCATTTGCAGTTTGTTTTCGTTGTGTTTCAGATTATATTGCGCACATTGGAAATGAATGGTAAATAATGTATTATGTCATGTTGGAGTCACTTTTACCCGAAATAAGAGTATAATATGTTTCTGAATACTTCTGCGTGAATTTGGATGCATTCTACCATGATTACGGATAATCTAGAATGAATCATGGATTCATGGAGGAGTGAGAAAGTAAGAGGAACAAGGATCCCCCCCCCCGTTATGATTGAGAGGTTAGAATGTCTTGCAAATGCATCCAGCAAGTTTGTGGAGTCGCAAGCTTGACGTAGTCATTGTGTGCTTGGAATATGGGACCAAATACTACACTTTTGACTACTTTAGTACACATTTATACTGCCTATAGAAAGTCTACACTCACTTAAAATTAAAAGTCACAGTGGGATTGAAATTGATTTTATTGTAATTTTTAGTCATTGATCTACACAAAATACTTCATAAGGTCAAATTAAAGAGAAAATTCTACACATTTTTACCAATTAATACAAATGTAATAACTATATAAATATAGTCGTTGCATAAGCACTCACCCCCTTTGCCTTAACAAATCGCATAATAAGTGATAGGGACTCACTCTGTGGAATAATAGGGGCTTTGACATTACTTTTTTCATGACTACACCTTCCTCTGTTGCCCATACATGTGACATCTGTAAGGTCCCTCAGTCAAGTATTGAATTTCAATAAAGAACTGCAGTGATTGGTAGATGGATAACATTAACAAGACATTGAATATCTCTTTAAGCATCGTCAACTGTATAATTATGCTGTGGATGATGTATTAAACAGCCCAAACACATCACAGATGCAGTGGAACCTTCTGAACTGAGCTGCAGGAGAGGAAGGAAACTGCTCAGGGATGTCAAAATAAGTCCATTGGTGATTTTAAAACAGCTAGAGTTCAATGGCTGTGATGGGAGAGAACTGAGGATGGATCAACAACATTGTAGTGAATAAACAATTATGACCTAAATGACAGAGTGAAAAGAAGATTAAAAATATAGAGAATATTCTAAAACATGCATATGTATGTACCAATGCAGTAAAGTAATAATATTAAAAAACATTGAAAGGAATACACTTTTGTCCTAAATGAAAAGCCTTATATTTGAGGAAAATTCAACACATCACTGAGTAATTGCCTCCTTAATTTCATGTGTGGTGGTGGCTGAATCATGGTATGGGAAATGCTTGACATTGGCGAAGACTGGGGAGTTTTTTAAAAATGAAACGGGATGGAGATATGCACAGGCAAAATCTGAGAGGAAAACCTACTTCAGTCTGCTTTACAGACACCGGTAAAGGAATGGACCTTTCAGCAGGACAATAATCTACAACACAAGGCCAAATCTACACTGTAGTTACTTACCAAGTGAATGTTCCTGAGTGGTCAAGTTACAGTTTTGACTTAAATCGGCTTGAAAGTCTTTGGCAAGATACGTAGGGGATTGTGGCTGAGAGACTGGGCTGGAGAATTTGAACTACTCTCAAATTCATAGACAGTGCAATAGATGTAAAATTACAGTTTTAATTATGTTTTGAGGTGCTACAGTGTTTGTTTACAAATGCATAGTTTTTTTATTGGGTTCTGATTGGGTTAGACAATTGAACTAAGCGTATGGGCATTCATACAGTTGAAGTCGGAGGTTTCCATACACTTAGGTTGGAGTCATTAAAGCTCGTTTTTCAAACACTCCACAAATGTCTTGTTAACAAACTACAGTTTCAGCAAGTTGGTTAGGACTTCTACTTTTTCCCAAAATGGTTTACAGACAGATTATTTCACTTATCATTCACTGTATCACAATTCCAGTAGGTCAGAAGTTTACATACACTAAGTTGACTGTGAATTTAAAGAGCTTGGAAAATTCCAGAAAAGTTTGTCAAGGCTTTAGAAGCTTCAGATAGGCTAATTGACATCATTTGAGTCAATTGGAGGTGTACCTGTGGATATATTTCAAGGCCTACCTTCAAACTCAGTGACCCTTTGCTTGACACCATGGGAAAATCAAAAGATATCAGCCAAGACCTCAGAAAAATAGTCTTGCTCATCCTTGGGGGGAAATGTCCAAATGCCTGTAGGTACCAACTTTATCTTTTCAAACATTAGTATGCAAGTATAAACACCATGGGACCACGCAGCTGTCATACCGCTCAGGTAGGAGACGCTTTCTGTCTCCAAGAGATGAACGTACTTTGGTGCGAAAAGTGCAAATCAATCCCAGAACAACAGCAAAGGACCTTGTGAAGATGCCAGAGGAAACAGGTACAAAAGTATCTATATCCACAGTATCACGAGTCCTATATCGACATAACCCGAAAGGCCACTCAGCAAGGAAGAAGCCACTGCTCCAAAACCTCCAAAAAAAAAGCCCGATTTCGATTCGCAACTGCACATGAGGACAAATAATAGTACTTTTTAGAGAAATGTCCTCTGGTCTGATGAAACAAAAATAGACCTGTTTGGCCCTACTGACCATCATTATGTTTGGAGGAAAAAGTGGGAGACTTGCAAGCGGAAGAACACCATCCCAACCATGAAGCACTGGGGTGGCAGCATCATGTTGTGGGGGTGTTTTGCTGCAGGAGGGACTGGTGCACGTCACAAAATAGATGGCAACATGAGGAATGAAAATTATGTGGATATATTGAAGCAACATCTCAAGACATCAGTCAGGAAGTTAAAGCTTGGTTGCAAATGGGTCTTCCATATGGACAATGACCCCAAGCATACTTCCAAAGTTGTGGCAAAATGGCTTAACAAAGGATAGGATATTGGAGTGGCCATCACAAAGCCCTGAACTGAATTCTAAAGAAAATGTGTGGGCAGAAGTGAAAAAGAGTGTGTGAGCAAGGAGGCCTACAAACCTGACTCAGTTACACTAGCTCTATCAGGAGGAATGGGCCAAAATTCACCCTACTTATTGTGGGAAGCTTGTAGAAGGCTACCCGAAACATTTGATCCAAGTTAAACAATGTAAAGGCAATGCTACCAAATACTAATTGAGTGTATGTAAACTTCTGACCCACTGGGAATGTGATGAAAGAAATAAAAGCTGAAAGAAATCATTCTCTCTACTATTATTCTGACATTTCACATTCTTAAAATAAAATGGTGATCCTAACTGACCTAATACAATGAATGTTTACTAGGATTAAATGTCAGGAATTGTGAAACTCAGTTTAAATGTATTTGGTTAAGGTGTATGTAAACTTCCGACTTCAACTGTATATTATTCAGGAATCCATGAGTATATATGATGAACTTAAAAGTCCAATAATGGATGTAGCAAACATAGATTTCCCCTTTAAGCCCTGTTTATACCTGGTTATAACATGCTTTGTGTTTCCTGATCTTGTCCACATTCTGATTGTGCCCACATTTCACGAGGTTACACATGATGTTGAAATGTGTCTCTTAACCACCGTTGTTCCTGTAAAAAGAAAGCGAAGATAATTTAACTAAATGACTATCACCCCGTAGCACTCACTTCAGTCATCACGAAGTGCTTTGAGATGCTATTTAAGGGCCATATCATCTCCACCTTACCCAACACCTTACACCCACCTCAATTTGCATACCGCCCCAACAGATCCACGAACGACGCAATCTCCCTTGCACTGCACACTGCTCTATCCCGCCTGGACAAGAGAAATAACTATGAATCCTGTTCATTGACTACAGCTCAGCCCTTGTGGGGCCACACAAGGGTGCGCTCTCAGCCTCCTCCTGTACTCCGTGTTCACCCATGACTGCATGGCCATGCACGCCTCCAACTCGATCATCAAGTTTGCAGACGACACAATAGTAGTAGGCTTGATCACCAACAATGATGAGACAGCCTATAGGGAGGAGGAGAGGGCCCTCGGAGTGTGGTGTCAGGAAAACAACCTCTCACTCAACGTCAACAAAACCAAGGAGATGATTGAGGACTTCAGAAAACAGCGGGAGCACCCCCCTATCCACATAACCGGGACAGCAGTGGAGAAGGTGGAAAGTTTTAAGTTCCTCGGCGTACACATCACTGACAAACTGAAATGGTCCACCCACACAGACAGTGTGGTGAAGAAGACGCGGCAGCGCCTCAGGAGGTTGAAGAAATGTGACCTGTCACCTAAACTGTGGCTTGTCATCCAAACTTTTACAGATGCACAGTCGAGAGCATCCTGTCGGGCTGTATCACCACTTGGTACGGCAACTGCACCGCCCACAACCGCAGGGCTCTCCAGAGGGTGGTGCGGTCTGCACAACGCATTACCAGGGAAAAACGACCTGCCCTCCAGGACACCTATAGAACCCGATGTCAAAGGAAGCCCAAAAAGATCATCAAGGACAACAACCACCTGAGCCACTGCCTGGTCGCCCCTCTACCATCCAGAAGGTGAGGTCAGTCTCTCTGGGACCGAGAGACTGAAAAATAGCTTCTATCTCAAGGCCATCAGACTGTTAAACAGCCATCACTAACACAGAGAGGATGCTGCCTACATACAGACTTGAAATCATTGGCCACTTTAATAAATTAAAAACTAGTCACTTTAATAATGTCACTTTAATAATGTTTACATATCTTGCATTACTCCTCTCATATGTACAGTATATACTGTTTTCTATACTATCTACTGTATCTGAGTCTATGCCGCTCTGACATTGCTCATGCATATACTTATATATTCTTAATTCCATTCCTTTACTTAGATTTGTGTGTATTAGGTATTTGTTGTGAAATTGTTAGATATTACTTGTTAGATATTGCTGCACTGTCAGAACTAGAAGGACAAGCATTTCGTTACACCCCGCAATAACACCTGCTAAACACGGTGTATGTGACCAATAACATCTGATTTGATTTGATTTTACAACAAGTCTAGAGCCTAACTTTCATACGCACGCAACACGTGAGTTTGAAGTTTGGGGAAGATAACTTTCACCGTAAAAATGCACCTTCATAATAAAAGCATTACATGCACAATCGCTTTTGCAGTCACTTTGATGATGGTTTATCTTGTGTATATTCCCCTGGTGTACATATGTATAGATTGCATTTTGATAGTGCTACAGTGCTATGTGGGTTGTTACTTGGATTCGTTGGATTTATTTCTTGCCTTTCTTTTCTGCTGTTTTTCTTTACATTTTTGCTGCTTGACATTTGACTGCATTGTTAGGATCTAGTGATAATGATGATCTAGAGGGTGTAACTGTTCAGCATGGAATCCCGTCCCTAGTGTGTTTTAACGTGTACACATGGGCTTGTTACTGTGTTGTCATCAGTTGCTGTTGTTACCTCAGCCAGTAACCTCAGGCACCTCAGATACATGATTGGGTTGTGTAGAGGTGTTGGTATCAATAGTGTGGTGGTCAGGCAATGGTGATGGGGGTAGTTGTCAGAACAGGTGGGATTGTAGAGGTGTGTGTGTGTGTGTGTGTGTGTGTGTGTGTGTGTGTGTGTGTGTGTGTGTGTGTGTGTGTGTGTGTGTGTGTGTGTGTGTGTGTGTGTGTGTGTGTGTGTGTGCGTGCGTGCGTGCGTGCGTGCGTGCGTGCGTGCGTGCGTGCGTGCGTGCGTGCGTGCGTGCGTGCGTGCGTGCGTGCGTATTGAGGTTACTTTACCGGATTCATCCTATCCTCCTGATAACAACAAATAATATAAAACTGTTCCATATTTATATAGTGCCCTCAAAGCTGCTATATGAGGACACCCTTTGTGTTGAAATTTGAAATTTCCTTAGTACTCCAATGTTTACCCCAAATGCGCCCACATTCATATAGCAGTGTGTCTAGCTGTGGGATTGCCTATAGTGACCATTTAAGTATTTTAAAGCTGTATAGAGAGGGGTCTCAAGGGTAAAGCTTCCTGAAAAACAGACAGATTACCTGCTGTCAATCTGTGACAAACAGAAGGACACATTACACACTTTCTTGGAATATGAACACGAGTGGCAAGAAATATATAGCCTTTGCACCCAAGGCCAATCGTATGGGATCAATTCGATTCAATTCAAGGGGCTTTATTGGCATGGGAAACATGTGTTAACATTGCCAAAGCAAGTGAGATAGATAATATACAAAAGTGAAATAAACAATCAAAATGAACAGTTAACAGGGATCCATGTCATCTAACTGTAGCTAACATGTCATCTAACTGTAGCTAACTGTAGCTAACATGTCATCTAACTGTAGCTAACATGTCATCTAACTGTAGCTAACTGTAGCTAACATGTCATCTAACTGTAGCTAACTATAGCTAACATGTCATCTAACTGTAGCTAACTGTAGCTAACATGTCATCTAACTGTAGCTAACTATAGCTAACATGTCATCTAACTGTAGCTAACTGAAGCTAACATGTCATCTAACTGTAGCTAACTGTAGCTAACATGTCATCTAACTGTAGCTAACTGTAGCTAACATGTCATCTAACTGTAGCTAACATGTCATCTAACTGTAGCTAACTGTAGCTAACATGTCATCTAACTGTAGCTAACTGGTCATCTAACTGTAGCTCTACAGGCTTTCTGCTTCCGCCCTTGGAGCCGGAGCATACACACGTACTTGTACATCCATATCCGAACAATCAATCAAATATTTATGAGGCATATAGGAAATGAGTCAAACATGAAAATGCAAGATTATAAATAACACATGACCCTTTCCTTCACGATGGATGCTCTGTTTCGGCTCCTGCGCCTCTTTAATGCAGGAAGGAATTCTGTTCACCTCGAATTGACATTTTCAGAACAAGCTTCCTTCCCTCTCATTTCTCTATGGTTCACTTGTGTTGTGGATGGCATTATGAAGTAGCGATACTGAGTCGAGCAGGGCTTCTTTTCAACAGAGAAGTGTTTTCACTTACTGTACCTCCCGTCTGCCCACATTCACTTCCATTTTCATATGCTGTAGTACCTAATAGTACTAAGTACTGCTATAGTACTAAGGTGCCCATACCTAAGTAGTTTCCGTCATATTGCTTCCATCCGTCCGCTCCTATCAGCTCTGGACAAGGGGGGTGACTAAAGGTGGATAGAAGGGGTCAAGCTTTGGAGTGTCCTTGTGGAGAGTAGGGCTGGAGTTGCCTGCCTCCACGGTGGCACGGAATGGACAATTAATCAATTTTCTGATCCAGGTCCTCCTCAGGCTCAAGGCAGCAGACTCTTCACGCGAGGAGCCGTGTGCTGCACGCTTCTGTACACCACTGCCCTGATGTGGCTACCACAACATTCTGCTCACATTTCATTCTGTTAATCACATTTCAGAGCTAAAGGCTCTTCGACATGCAGAATGTTTTCCAAGCACCCACAGGGTGGTCTTAAGGATTCAAAGATCAACAGTGTCATGGGTATATATATAGAAGACACATAAGGGATGTTTACCCCTGGGCAACAAACTCAACAGTCATTCGGTGTCATGTAACTACTGCACGTAAGATACAGTAGTCGGTGCAATAATATTACCTACACGCTCCCTGCTGTATTTGTGGAAGTATAAATGCGAGGTCCTAATGGATTTACCAAATGGAGGTGTTGCTAACATTCGTGTTGCCATTAAGTGAGTAAGTAGCCTTGAATGAGCCTTGGCTTGTGTGCGCTAGAACAGTTAATATCCTGTTTCTGTAGTATGAGGCAGCTTGATGTACAAGTACACCCCCTGGACAGGACACTAGTCTATTGCAGGGCCTTACCCCCAATCTAACTCCTTATTGCTGAGAGCCAAGGACAGACTCATCCCAACCTTTCAGGGCGGACACTCGAACCACAAGGCTACTGTGGTTAGTCTATCTAGAACCTAAAAGGGTTATTTGGCAGTCCCTATAGGAGAACCCTTTGAAGAAACCGTGTTGGTTCCAGGTGGAACCATTTTGACTGGACATGCTTGTGGAGAAACATGCCGTTTCCAGTTGACAGCTGATGCTTATGTTGGTTCTGTCTGTCCCTCTGCACTATGGGGTCAGAACAACATTTACAGCATAGACTAATTATGTCATTCAGGACGCTACTGTACAACTCTGTGTTCACAACTGTATTGACCAAATAGCTCACTGTATGCTTTGAGCACAAAATGTATGGTGAACCTGGAGTCAAAGCAGTAGCCAAGTTGGAGACCTTTGGTTGTTGGTTTATCAGTGCTCCTCTCAGCTGATTGAAGTGTGACCCTCCAAGGCTGCTTGGCATTTGGCTTTTGTCTGCACTCTGGCTCTGTGCGGAGCTACACAAAGGCAGACTGTGTGACTGACTGCACAGGGAGTTGGAGGTGAAATACCCAGAATAAGGGGTAGAAGTTTGTAGGATTTTAGACCAATTGTTATGGCTCTTGTAATTGCTTCAAAGTCCATGAAGTGGAGATCATGTTGCAGATCATGATGGAAAACAGTGGTGCATGATCAACCTCTTATCCGTTAGGAGGGCTGCTGTTAGTGCCTTTATGCTTATTAATCAACTGTAATTGCTTGAGATTAACAAGCTTGGGCATATCTGTCATGATGTCCAGTTCGGCTCTAAGCATCTGCTGTTTTGTTTCAGTGCAGTGATAGGCTATTGGCTAGGTAATAACGTAACAGAGTCACATATTTCCACTGAGTTGAATGTTGATCAAATCTTCCTCACGCTTTTGCTCTTCCCTTTGCATAGACTATTGACATAATATGTATTTATCAATATATATATATATATATATGCATACTATTCAAATGCAATATATACTGTCTGTTGTAGAACATTTACATTTCACATTTTAGTCATTTAGCAGACGCTCTCATCCAGAGCGACTTAATCACGGAACTAGTGTACATCAGTTTGTTACATTTCAAATGCACCTGAAACTGTGGTAGGCAGGAGGCTTGAGATGGGATTGAAGTAGGTAGCTTGACATGAATCTCCATGGCAGAGTTGATTAATGTTCGCACCAAGGCAATCCGAGACAAGGCCTTGATTTACGTATGTTTGTCGCCGAGCCTTAATTAAGAAAGGTCGCATTCAGTCAAGGCCATGGACATCATCCATCTTAACATTAACGACGATGAATCGGAGTCGAAGGACACATAGTAGTCAGTACGGTAACACATCCATTCTATGTCCATCTTTTAAGATCTTATCAGCTCTGTCTGCAGCTAGAGAGAGCTCACTAATCATCTTACAGTCAAGGGACAAGGGCTTGATTTCATTTCCAGAAAAAGCATGTGACGCGCGCACGCACGCACGCACGCACGCACGCACGCACGCACGCACGCACGCACGCACGCACACACACACACACACACACACACACACACACACACACACACACACACACACACACACACACACACACACACACACACACCACTCCTGACCCTAACCCCCGCCAATAATTAGCCAATCAGCGTTGAGCTGAGCTCAACTACGGGTTGTCCTGGTGCAGCAAAATGCTCACCAAGGCAGGCCATGTCTGGTCTGTTTGGAGGTCAGTTTGGATTTGGCTTCACACCAATCAAATCACATCCTAAGCAAAACGTCATTTTCATTTCTGGTCTGTTTGAAGGCCAGTTTGGATTTTGCTTCTCACCAATCAAATCACATCCTAAGCAAAACGTTATTTTCATTTCTGGTCTGATTGTGTTGATGTCCTGCTGTATCTAGCTTGCTAAATTAGCCCTTTCCTAAGCCATGGATGGAGATGGGATTTGGATCATTGGCTTGTACAAATAATTATGACGGCGATTCTGATCTAACCATAAATGAATATGTTGTGCCACTGGCCTGAGATGATGGAAGTGCAATATGAAGCCTAGCCCTTTCAGGCTCACGTTAATTAGCAATCTAACTTAGCTGGTTGATTGTTGCCCATGTGAGGAAGTCAGGCATCAAGCATTTGATCTAGGTAGCCTATGACAACAAAAACTAAAAGTGCATTGTATGACAGAGCCATAGACTGCTTTGCCAACATGAAAGAGAGGAGGATGGCATTGTCGTTCAACTGCTATGCCACTTTGTTTACATACTCATCTCATATGTATATACTGTACTCGATACCATCTACTGTATCTTGCCTATGCTGCTCTGTACCATCACTCATTCATATATCCTTATGTACATATTCTTTATCCCCTTACACTGTGTATAAGACAGTAGTTTTAGAATTGTTAGTTAGATTACTTGTTGGTTATTACTGCATTGTCGGAACTAGAAGCACAAGCATTTCGCTACACTCGCATTAACATCTGCTAACCATGTGTATGTGACAAATACAATTTGATTTGATTTGGTTTGATTTGAACTTGTTTGCATGTAGGGTGAGTCAAAAAAGAATAATATTTGCAAGCAAGCACACACACACACACACACACACACACACACACACACACACACACACACACACACACACACACACACACACACACACACACACACACACACACACACACACACACACACACACACACACACACACACAGACAGAAATCAGTACCAGTCCACATGATATTTCGCAACATAAATAGTTTTTGGTATCTATAAGTTGGTTTTCAGAGTATTAAACTATGCATATATATATATATAGCCTTGTTGATTTGATGATGTTTGAATGTTTAAATGGAAATGGTTCTGGAGTAGCGGAGGCAGCGCTCCTGTTCTCTTTGTGCTGACTTGCGGTAACTCTGTGGTTCAAAATCAGTAGTTGTTTCGTAAACTGTCGAAAACAACTTGCTTTACCATTTTGCCGGTCATATAACTGTTTGTTACAGGCAATGTTTGCTTTGGGGACTTCACAGATGTTGTTCTCTGGTTTAGTAATGAATCAAACATACGTGTGGTTGGATTTATTCCACCACTGTGTGACTGTTGTCTTTTTGTTGTCCCGGCCTTCTTGTACATCACGGTGGTGATGGGTTATAGAACGCACAACGCAATTATCACAATATAGGTTGTAATATGTTTTTTTTACTGGCTTGTCCTCCTCAGTGATCTTACCCACGTCACCACTACCGCAACCAATCCAAATCAGCCACGGTTTCCAAAACCACCAACCAAATCTTTCGATGACGCCACCTCTAATGTCATCACTACAGACAACTCGCTCTGCTATATCAACCTTTATTGTTGTGTTGTAAAATCTCATCTGAGAATCTTTAAAAAATAGAATAACATTCTAAAATGACATTGTCTGTACTTTCTTTAACTTTGTGTTGGCATCAGTGGCGATACGATATGAACTGACAATCACTGATATTCTTCAGACAGAGAGAAACCACAGTATCCAGATTACATAAACCCAGTCCCCAACCAGGCCATTGCAGTTTTGTCCGGCTCACTGGGCCTGAAGAGTATTATGCAATTTGTATGGAATCATGAGCTGTTTTGGTGGTATCACGCACTGAGCACATCAGAAAGTCATTAAACATTGATGGCTGCCATGGGAGTTCTCAGAAGACTGCCCAGCTCCTGCAGATGTGGAGGACAGGAGCATGACGCTGGAGGAATCCACTGAACCGGCTTTTTTCACTAGCCACTGTTGTCTATTGAAAAACCTAGTACAGCATCCATGTCGTGGTCATATGTAACGTACATGGAAATACATCTGGTGAATTGACTGTGTATATGTTCACAATTAGAACAGCAATTATGATCGTGTGCTGATGAATAAACGACATCCACACCCATGTCTCCATGTGTTTACAATAATCCTATGAAGGGATGTAAGCAATGTTTGTTTAGCCTGGCGTGTCTCCTCTTCTCACAGAGAGCTCCTGAGCAGGCTTTGACCCCTGACCTCCAGGTGTGGAGGTGTACCATGTGTTCTCCCGCTCGGGGGGCGTGAACCCATCTCTGCTGTGAGGAGTCGTCCTGTGGGACCATGGGAACATCGACGCTGGGGAAGGCAGCCCCCCTCAACATGCTACTGGATGCCTGCGTCCAGGCTTTTAGTGAGTGACCAATCAAATCATGTGACATTTTATTTGCCACATACACATGTTTAGCAGATGTTATTGTGGGTGTAGCAGAATGCTTGTGTTGCTATCTCCAACAGTGCAGTAATATCTAACAATTCACAACAATACACACAACCTATAAGTAACATAATGTAATTAAGAAATATATAAATATTGGGACGATCAATGTCGGAGTGGCATCGACAAAAACACAGTAGAATAGAATACAGTATGTACATATTAAATTAGTAAAGAAAAAGATATAAACATGACTAAAGTTACTAGTGTTCCATTATTAAAGTGGCTAGCGACTTCAAGTCTATATATATGTATATATGGCAGCAGCCTCTAAGGTGCAGGGTTACGTAACCGTGTGGAAGCCGCCTAGTAATGGTTATTTAACAGTCTGATGGCCTTGAGATAGAAGCTGTTTTTCAGTCTCTCGTTCCCAGCTTTGATGCACCTGTACTGACCTCGCCTTCTGGATGATAGCGGGGTGAACAGGCAGTGGCTCGGGTGTTTGTTGTCCTTGATTCTCATTTTGGCCTTCCTGTGACATCGGGTGCTGTAGGTGTGCTGGAGAGCAGGTAACCGCACCACCCTCTGGAGAGCCCTGCGCTTGCGGGCGGTGCAGTTGCCTGGTATGGCACAGAAACACAATGGGGAAGCTAACTCAGTGGTGTGTGATGTGATCCATACCGTATACACTGAGTGTACAAAACATTAGGAATGTCTTTCTAATATTGAGTTGCACTCCCTTTTGCCATCAGAACAGCCACAATTAGACTGGGCATGGACTCTACAAGGTGGCGAAAACATTCAACAGGGTTGCTGGCCCATGTTGACTCCAATGCTTCCCACAGTTGTGTCAAGTTGGCTGGATGTCCTTTGGGTAGTGGACCATTCTTGATACACACGGGAAACTGTTGAGCGTGTAAAACCCAGCAGCGTTGCAGCTCTTGATACACTCAAACCGGTGAGCCTGGCATCTACTACCATACCTCGTTCAAAGGCACTTAAATCTTTTGCCTTGCCCATTCACCCTCTGAATCGCACACGTAAACAATCCATGTCCCAAATGCCTCAAGGCTTAAAAATCCATCTTTAATCTGTCTCCTTCACTTCAGCTACACAGGTGACATCAACAAGGGATCCTAGCGTTCACCTGCATTCCCCTGGTCAGTCTATGTCATGGAAAGAGACCGGGTTTAGAATGTTTTGTACACTCAGTGTAGATGTGTTCTCATTGTTCCTTTTCTATGGTGTGATCCCTCTCCACAGATGACAATGGGGAGTTGCAGTCCAACCCGCTCCCTCGCACTCTGCTGCTGATGCATCGCTGGTATGTCACGTCCACAGAGCTGGCCGGGAAGCTGCTCGTGAAATATCCATGTAGATTCTCATCAGACCAACAAAGAACAGTTGTCATATGCCATTTAAAGCCTTTGGTGGTGTTTAGAAATGGCAGAGTATATACTGTAATATGGGCACTATGGAATGCTGTGTTCCCTGACTGTGCCAAATGTATTTTCTGGGTGGACACTGACTAACCCTGAGTGACTTTTCCTGAGTATACAAAATATCTTGTTTATTTTGAGGGATAGTTTTTCAGTCAACTGTTTGTGTCATTTCTAGCAACCAATTATGATTGGTTGATCGCACAGCTCTGGGTTAAGGCAGATTGTCCTATCAAAGCTACTGGAAGAATTAGACGTGTTAAGTGCAAGTGCATTTGAGAGCAAAGTTAGAGATGGAGAACCGCTTCAAAAGGAAGAGCAACCTGGATCGAATCGATAGCTATTAGCGTTCCATTCCTCTTTATGATTTGTACCTAGTGTGCCTTGACTGTGCATTTGAATCTGATTCAGTTAGCAGGGTCCTGGACAGTGTTTTCCTGGAGACTCCATACCACTAAGTGGTTTGATGTCTTTGCTTCTGGTTAGACACCCTGAGATATTACAATGCCTGGCGTCAGGCCTCTCCACTGACGAACCCCATCTTATCCCTGCTGCTGGTTGGAGTAATGGCTGTGGTGCTCCTGATGGAAGATTCCCCTATTTGCAGATCTACAATCAGATTAGCCATCACCCTAACTCCAATCCTAACCTTACCGTAAGGAAAGTGCTACAAATATCTAACCTGGGACCAGTTTGCAGAAACTCTCACCTTCTCCATGCGGTATGAAGCTGCCTCAGAGTAGAGCCAGAGCAGAGAGCCTCTTTCATGTGACAGAATACGAAGGCACTATTCTGCCCTTTCTCTCACTTTTTGCTTTTGCATTAACCCAACAAAATATACAGTACTTATCGTTGTCCTTCAGATGTTGCTGAGATGTATTTTTAGCTCCTACACCTAATGTGTATCTCATTGAATTGCCTCCACGTTTGTGAGTTAGCCCATGAGAATATATTTCAGTGTTCTGGAGAGAAGGTGAGACCAACTGATTGTGTGTGTTTTCCACAGTCATGTATACATCCAATAAGCATCCATCCTGACCCTCCATGGTGGGAGAGTTTCATAGTACCACAAAGAAGGCAGAGGTTAGTCTTCTCTGCTGCATGGTTGGGACTATATCCTGGGCAGAGAAATAGCTGGGTTCCTTTTGAAAGTGATAGTAGGCAGGCTACGCTCCAGACCTGGCTCCCTGCCCAAGGCCTCTCCAAAGCTACTTCTAAAGAGCTGCAGGTAACTGCCAAAATAAAGGAAACACCAACATGAAGTGTCTTAATAGGGCGTTGGGCCACCACGAGCCGCCAGAACAGCTTGAATGCGCCTTGGAATAGACTCTACAAGTGTCTGGAACTCGAGGCATGCGACACAATTCTTCCACTATAAAAATACTTAATTTGGTGTTTTGTTGGTAGTGGAAAACACTTCTCAAACGTCGCTCCAGAATCTCCCATAAGTGTTCAATTGGGATGAGATCTGGTGACTGAGGCATGCACACACACACACACACACACACACACACACACACACACACACACACACACACACACACACACACACACACACACACACACACACACACACACACACACACACACACACACACACACACACACACACACACACACACAGTCTTGTAGAGCTAACCATTTGGGGACACACAATTCAGTCCCATTCAAAATCTTATTTTCCCTGACCCCTAAACCTAACCCCAAACCGTACCCTTACCCTTACCTTAACCCAAAAACCTAACCTTAACCCTAACCCTAAAACTAACCCTAGCTCCTAACCCTAACATAATGCTAAACCTAACACTAATTCTAACCTTAACCCTAAACCCCCTTGAAATACCGTTTGACCTCGTGGGGACTAACAAAATGTCCCCAGTTTGTCAAATTTTTGTTTGTTTGACTTCTGGTTGACTTCTGGTCCCCACAAGAATAGTTAAATACGTCAACCCCCCCCACACACACACACACACACACCTTTAAACCCCCTATGCTCCTTTTGAGACCCCTCTTTCAAAGTCACTGAGATCTCTAGCCATGGTTAAAGTTGCAAAATTCCGGGCACTTTTTTATACATGATCCTAAGCATGTTGGGATGTTAATTGTTTAATTACCTCATTAACCACACCTGTGTGGAAGGACCTGCTTTCAATATACTTTGTATCCCTCATTTCTCAAGTGTTTCCTTTATTTTGTCAGCTACCTGTATATTTCGACGGTTCGAGGAGGAAAAACATTGGCAAGTGACAATTATTTAGAGAATGTGCACATGCATTGGTAGAGAGGTTCATAACATGGCCAGACCTTTCATTGTTTTTACATTTCCACATACTGGGCATTCCTCTTTGAACACTTAAGTTATTCTTCATTAGAGGAGACATTTTGTCCAACTGATAAATGTGCAGCTGCTTCTCATGAAAGCTGCTGTTTTATTGTTGTATTTTTTGGGGGGGGGGGGGTTGTTGGAAATGTGGAATGTGTGTCCATTCGTAATAGGGCTTGGGACACGGTCTCCAAAAAGTGCTAAACTGTCCTTGACACAACCCCACATACCGTGACTGCCAGGGGGATGAGTGCCAAAGAGCGAGACTGAAGATCTGCTATTTAATGAGGTAAAGAAAACACTGCTACATGCCAATGAGTTTCTTGCTCTTTAGTATTGAAGATGTTTTGTATTGCTAGGCTGAAAATGCCCTGAGGGTTGTAGGCTCCTCTCTTGGGGCTCTGTGACTGACTGGCTGGTGCAATGAGAGTTGAGAGGATGTCATTACAATTGATAAGCCAGTGGCTGTCCTCATGGGACGTGGACCGCCGCCTGCCATCTGAGGTGGAGATACTGTGTTGTGCGAAAGCGTTCAGTGAATTAGGAGTCTGGTGATCTATTATTTACCCCAAAAACGTCCTCAGGCGATCTTCAACAGAGTACACAGACACTCATTTTCACTGGTAACCCCTTTAAAGCGATTCTCAACCACCGTCTGCCAATCCATTAAAAAATGTGTCCTATTATTTTGTGTGCAACCTTTACATGAAAGGAAATACTAAATAAATCATCTGAATTTAATGTTAACTACTGTAACGAGGGGCCATACTAAAGTCCATGTTATATTTTGCATTGAATTTGTATCTGAAGGGGGAATACCACAATGGCCATTCCCTTGTCAATGGTTCTCTGTATTCATTTGTTATTTCCACATTAGGGAAACATGATTTGTTGGGTTGATAAAATCTAGGCCACGTTTATGACCATGGTTGCTGGACTTGCCCATCTCACCACTCCCCTTAGCCACATCACACTACAAATCACTGAGCAAGGAGCCCCCGGCAGTCCTTGTGCAGGGTCAGTACCCTCAACTCTACCTTCTCCTTCTGAGACTATGGTGTCATTGTGAATCATTCCTATTCTATTGGCACTGCTGCTTGGGGCTACACACTATGATGTTCAGCCAGACTGCCCAGCCATAATGCCCACATGCAAACAGTAAACATATTGCGTAACTGCTAACATATTAGTGCTAAATCAGCCATCCGCGTGTGTGTGTGTGCGTGTGTGTCAGGTACTGGATTACGGTGTTTCCTGCAGAGTTTAACCTGGACATGGGCCTTATACGCCTCACTGAGGAGTTCAGAGACGTGGCGGCTCAGCTGGGCTGTGAGGAACACTACAAACTCATTGACATCTCCACCATGTGAGGAACTACCCAAGGATGGGCACGTGCACGCGCACACGCACACGCACACGCAGTCAGTAGAGAGTTTCCAGTTTCAACAGACTGTGTGTGTTTCTTTCTAGCCCGTCATATGACTGGATGAGAAAGCTGACCCAGAGGAAGAAGCAAGCCAAGAAGGGCAAAGCCTCACTCCTCTTTGACCACCTGGAGCCCATGGAGCTGGCGGAACACCTCACGTTCCTGGAGTACAAGTCCATCAGGAGGATATCGGTGAGTGTCCCTGGTGGAAAAAGACTTGTGCCCTTTCCTCCCTATCTAACCCCTGTGTGTGACATTCCTCAAGACTCTTTCCAAGAGTGCTTTTTCCACAGAACTCTTTTTTTCCTTCCTGTTACTAACTACAGAACAAAGCTTTGGCTGTCAACTAACTTCATCCCCAGGATAATTGCGCACCACCACAGAGTATGTTCTTAGATACGTTTTGCTCTACGTTTCAGTTTGTTTTATTTGCTGGGCAGTTCACTTGTAAATTCACCAGCGACTGAGGGCACACTGTATACTGAATATGCCAATGACGCCTGTGTTATTAACTCAGCGGTACTGTACATGTCACGTACACTAACTCTCTCTTTCTCCAACCCCCAAACCCAGTTCACAGACTACCAAAGCTATGTGATGCACGGATGTCTGGTGGACAACCCAACGCTGGAGCGCTCCATCGCCCTGTTCAACGGAGTCTCCCAGTGGGTTCAGCTCATGGTGCTCAGTAAGCTGACACCCCAACACCGTGCTGAGGTCATCACCAAATACATCAACGTGGCCCAGGTAAGAAGAGGGAGATGGTATCTCTCTCTCTCTCTCAAATCAATTCTAATGGTTTATTGGCATGGGAAGCAAATGTTAACATTGGCAACGCAAGTGAAGTAGATAATAAACAAAAGTGAAATAAACAATAACAATGAACAGTAAACATTACACTCACAGAAGTTCCAAAAGAATAAAGACATTTCTAATGTCATATTATGTCTATATACCGTGTTGTAACGATTTGCAAATAGTTCTCTCTGTCTCTCTCGCTCTGACAGCTGGGGAGGTGCTGTTTCACGCTTCTTCATTTTCTCCACTTACATCCAATATTCCAAAACTCCTCACAATTTAGAGTGTAAAACCCACCCACTTTGACACAGGCAATTGTAAAGGAGGTTAGGGCAATTTATTGAGGCATACATTCTCATTAACTGTACAGCACTAGCCTCCAGAGTGGTGCAGTGGTTTAAGGCACTGCATCACAGTTTCTAGCTGTGCCACTAGAGATCCAGGTTCGAGTCCAGGCTTTGTCGCAGCCGGCCCGCGACCGGGAGACCCATGGGGCGTGTCATGTTTTGTCTTAGATTGTCTTGTCATTTTGCTTTTCCCTCTGTTCATTTTCCCCCTGCTGGTCTTTTTAGGTTCGTTCCCCTTTTTCTCTCTCCCTTCCTCTCTCTCTTCTCTCTATCGTTCCGTTCCTGCTCCCAGCTGTTCCTATTCCCCTAATCAATCATTTAGTCTTCCCACACCTGTTCCCTATCCTTTTCCCTGATTAGAGTCCCTATTTCTCCCCTTGTTTTCCGTTTCTGCCCTGTCGGATCCTTGTCTATTGTTCACCGTGCTGTGTCTGTGTATCGCCCTGTCGTGTCGTGTTTCCCTCAGATGCTGCGTGGTGAGCAGGTGTCTGAGTCTGCTACGTTCAAGTGCCTTCCCGAGGCAACCTGCAGTTCTTGATCGAGTCTCCAGTCTGTTCTCGTCATTACGAGTGGAATTATGCCTTATGTTTGTAAATTTACTTTACTGGATTAAAGACTCTGTTTTCGCCAAGTCGCTTTTGGGTCCTCATTCACCTGCATAACAGAAGGATCCGACCAAAGAATGGACCCAGCGACTACAGATGCTCGTAACACTGCCGTCGAGATCCAAGGAGCCATGCTCGGCAGACACGAGCAGGAATTGTCTGCTGCTCGCCATGCCGTGGAGAACCTGGCCGCTCAGGTTTCCGACCTCTCTGGACAGTTCCAGAGTCTTCGTCTCGTGCCACCTGTTACTTCCTGGCCTGCCGAGCCTCTGGAACCTAGGGTTAATAACCCACCTTGCTACTCCGGGCAGCCCACGGAGTGCCGCTCCTTTCTCACCCAGTGTGATATTGTGTTCTCTCTCCAACCCAACACATACTCTAGCGAGAGAGCTCGGGTTGCTTACGTCATTTCACTCCTTACTGGCCGGGCTCAAGAGTGGGGCACAGCTATCTGGGAGGCAAGGGCTGATTGTTCAAACAATTACCAGAACTTTAAAGAGGAGATGATTCGGGTTTTTGACCGTTCAGTTTTTGGTAGGGAGGCTTCTAGGGCCCTGGCTTCCCTATGCCAAGGTGATCGATCCATAACGGATTACTCTATAGAGTTTCGCACTCTTGCTGCCTCTAGTGACTGGAACGAGCCGGCGCTGCTCGCTCGTTTTCTGGAGGGACTCCACGCAGTGGTCAAAGATGAGATTCTCTCTCGGGAGGTTCCTTCCAGTGTGGACTCTTTGATTGCTCTCGCCATCCGCATAGAACGACGGGTAGATCTTCGTCACCAAGCTCGTGGAAGAGAGCTCGCGTCAACGGTGTTTCCCTGCTCCGCATCGCAACCATCTCCCTCCTCTGGCTCAGAGACTGAGCCTATGCAGCTGGGAGGTATTCGCATCTCGACCAAGGAGAGGGAACGGAGGATCACCAACCGCCTGTGCCTCTATTGCGGATTTGATGGACATTTTGTCAATTCATGTCCAGTAAAAGGCCAGAGCTCATCAGTAAGCGGAGGGCTACTGGTGAGCGCTACTACTCAGGTCTCTTCATCTAGATCCTGTACTACTATGTCGGTCCATCTACGCTGGACCGGTTCGGGTGCTACATGCAGTGCCTTGATTGACTCTGGGGCTGAGGGTTGTTTCATGGACGAAGCATGGGCTCGGAAACATGACATTCCTTTCAGACAGTTAGACAAGCCTACGCCCATGTTTGCCTTAGATGGTAGTCATCTTCCCAGTATCAGATTTGAGACACTACCTTTAACTCTCACAGTATCTGGTAACCACAGTGAGACTATTTCTTTTTTGATTTTTCGTTCACCTTTTACACCTGTTGTTTTGGGTCATCCCTGGCTAGTATGTCATAATCCTTCTATTAATTGGTCTAGTAATTCTATCCTATCCTGGAACGTTTCTTGTCATGTGAAGTGTTTAATGTCTGCCATCCCTCCCATTTCTTCTGTCCCCACTTCTCAGGAGGAACCTGGCGATTTGACAGGAGTGCCGGAGGAATATCATGATCTGCGCACGGTCTTCAGTCGGTCCCGAGCCAACTCCCTTCCTCCTCACCGGTCGTATGATTGTAGTATTGATCTCCTTCCGGGGACCACTCCTCCTCGGGGTAGACTATACTCTCTGTCGGCTCCCGAACGTAAGGCTCTCGAGGATTATTTATCTGTGTCTCTTGACGCCGGTACCATAGTGCCTTCTTCCTCTCCGGCCGGGCGGGGTTCTTTTTGTTAAGAAGAAGGACGGTACTCTGCGCCCCTGCGTGGATTATCGAGGGCTGAATGACATAACGGTTAAGAATCGTTATCCGCTTCCCCTTATGTCATCAGCCTTCGAGATTCTGCAGGGAGCCAGGTGCTTTACTAAGTTGGACCTTCGTAACGCTTACCATCTCGTGCGCATCAGAGAGGGGGACGAGTGGAAGACGGCGTTTAACACTCCGTTAGGGCATTTTGAGTACCGGGTTCTGCCGTTTGGCCTCGCCAATGCGCCAGCTGTTTTTCAGGCATTAGTTAATGATGTTCTGAGAGACATGCTGAACATCTTTGTTTTTGTCTATCTTGACGATATCCTGATTTTTTCACCGTCACTCGAGATTCATGTTCAGCACGTTCGACGTGTTCTACAGCGCCTTTTAGAGAATTGTCTCTACGTGAAGGCTGAGAAGTGCTCTTTTCATGTCTCCTCCGTTACTTTTCTCGGTTCCGTTATTTCCGCTGAAGGCATTCAGATGGATTCCGCTAAGGTCCAAGCTGTCAGTGATTGGCCCGTTCCAAGGTCACGTGTCGAGTTGCAGCGCTTTTTAGGTTTCGCTAATTTCTATCGGCGTTTCATTCGTAATTTCGGTCAAGTTGCTGCCCCTCTCACAGCTCTTACTTCTGTCAAGACGTGTTTTAAGTGGTCCGGTTCCGCCCAGGGAGCTTTTGATCTTCTAAAAGAACGTTTTACGTCCGCTCCTATCCTCGTTACTCCTGACGTCACTAGACAATTCATTGTCGAGGTTGACGCTTCAGAGGTAGGCGTGGGAGCCATTCTATCCCAGCGCTTCCAGTCTGACGATAAGGTTCATCCTTGCGCTTATTTTTCTCATCGCCTGTCGCCATCTGAACGCAACTATGATGTGGGTAACCGCGAACTGCTCGCCATCCGCTTAGCCCTAGGCGAATGGCGACAGTGGTTGGAGGGGGCGACCGTTCCTTTGTCGTTTGGACAGACCATAAGAACCTTGAGTACATCCGTTCTGCCAAACGACTTAATGCCCGTCAAGCTCGTTGGGCGTTGTTTTTCGCTCGTTTCGAGTTTGTGATTTCTTACCGTCCGGGTAGCAAAAACACCAAGCCTGATGCCTTATCCCGTCTGTTTAGTTCTTCTGTGGCTTCTACTGATCCCGAGGGGATTCTTCCTTATGGGCGTGTTGTCGGGTTGACAGTCTGGGGAATTGTAAGACAGGTTAAGCAAGCACTCACGCACACTGCGTCGCCGCGCGCTTGTCCTAGTAACCTCCTTTTCGTTCCTGTTTCCACTCGTCTGGCTGTTCTTCAGTGGGCTCACTCTGCCAAGTTAGCTGGTCATCCCGGTGTTCGAGGCACTCTTGCGTCTATTCGCCAGCGCTTTTGGTGGCCGACTCAGGAGCGTGACACGCGCCGTTTCGTGGCTGCTTGTTCGGACTGCGCGCAGACTAAGTCGGGTAACTCTCCTCCTGCCGGTCGTCTCAGACCGCTCCCCATTCCTTCTCGACCATGGTCTCACATCGCCCTAGACTTCATTACCGGTCTGCCTTTGTCTGCGGGAAGACTGTGATTCTTACGGTTGTCGATAGGTTCTCTAAGGCGGCACATTTCATTCCCCTCGCTAAACTTCCTTCCGCTAAGGAGACGGCACAAATCATCATCGAGAATGTGTTCAGAATTCATGGCCTCCCGTTAGACGCCGTTTCAGACAGAGGCCCGCAATTCACGTCACAGTTTTGGAGGGAGTTCTGTCGTTTGATTGGTGCGTCCGTCAGTCTCTCTTCCGGGTTTCATCCCCAGTCTAACGGTCAAGCAGAGAGGGCCAATCAGACGATTGGTCGCATACTACGCAGCCTTTCTTTCAGAAACCCTGCGTCTTGGGCAGAACAGCTCCCTGGGCAGAATACGCTCACAACTCGCTTCCTTCGTCTGCTACCGGGTTATCTCCGTTTCAGAGTAGTCTGGGTTACCAGCCTCCTCTGTTCTCATCCCAGCTTGCCGAGTCCAGCGTTCCCTCCGCTCAAGCGTTTGTCCAACGTTGTGAGCGCACCTGGAGGAGGGTGAGGTCTGCACTTTGCCGTTACAGGGCACAGACTGTGAGAGCCGCCAATAAACGCAGGATTAAGAGTCCAAGGTATTGTTGCGGCCAGAGAGTGTGGCTTTCCACTCGCAACCTTCCTCTTACGACAGCTTCTCGTAAGTTGACTCCGGGTTCATTGGTCCGTTCCGTGTCTCCCAGGTCGTCAATCCTGTCGCTGTGCGACTGCTTCTTCCGCGACATCTTCGTCGCGTCCATCCTGTCTTCCATGTCTCCTGTGTCAAGCCCTTTCTTCGCACCCCCGTTCGTCTTCCCTCCCCCTCCCGTCCTTGTCGAGCGCACCTATTTACAAGGTACGTAGGATCATGGACATGCGTTCTCGGGGACGGGGTCACCAATACTTAGTGGATTGGGAGGGTTACGGTCCTGAGGAGAGGAGTTGGGTTCCGTCTCGGGACGTGCTGGACCGTTCACTTATTGATGATTTCCTCCGTTGCCGCCAGGATTCCTCCTCGAGTGCGCCAGGAGGCGCTCGGTGAGTGGGGGGTACTGTCATGTTTTGTCTTAGATTGTCTTGTCATTTTGCTTTTCCCTCTGTTCATTTTCCCCCTGCTGGTCTTTTTAGGTTCGTTCCCCTTTTTCTCTCTCCCTTCCTCTCTCTCTTCTCTCTATCGTTCCGTTCCTGCTCCCAGCTGTTCCTATTCCCCTAATCAATCATTTAGTCTTCCCACACCTGTTCCCTATCCTTTTCCCTGATTAGAGTCCCTATTTCTCCCCTTGTTTTCCGTTTCTGCCCTGTCGGATCCTTGTCTATTGTTCACCGTGCTGTGTCTGTGTATCGCCCTGTCGTGTCGTGTTTCCCTCAGATGCTGCGTGGTGAGCAGGTGTCTGAGTCTGCTACGTTCAAGTGCCTTCCCGAGGCAACCTGCAGTTCTTGATCGAGTCTCCAGTCTGTTCTCGTCATTACGAGTGGAATTATGCCTTATGTTTGTAAATTTACTTTACTGGATTAAAGACTCTGTTTTCGCCAAGTCGCTTTTGGGTCCTCATTCACCTGCATAACAGGGCGGCGCACAATTGGCCTAGCATTGTCCGGATTAGGGGAGGGTTTGGCCGGCAGGGATGTCTTTGTGACTCCTGTGGTGAGCACGCTGACATGTATTGTGTTTCCTCTGGCACATTGGTGTGGCATGTTTCCGCGTTAATCAGGCATTATGGCTAGAAGCAGTGTGGCTTGGTTGGATCATGTTTCAAAGGACACATTCTCCTCTTCCGAGTCCATACGGGAGTTGCAGTGATGAGACAAGACTGTAAATACCAATTGGATACCACGACAAAGGGGTAATATTTTTTTAAATATATAAACTGTACACACTTGAAATGAATAGGGGTTTCTTTCACCACCTTTTTGTGCAGAACATCTCTCATTATAAGTATGTGAACATCCCGAATGAGAAAGAGGAAGGGAAAGGGACTCATGTACCATATATTAATCAGACAGTTTGCTGAGCCAGACTTGCATTAAATCATCTGTATCAATGGAGCTGGAACATTGTCAATTAGATCATAAGGTCATTGAAATCTACTGCTGCCCACATACTTTATTTTGTCTTATAGAAAGTCTTTCTCTTATGCCATCCTCATGTATTTTTTATTTGATTTGATTTGACAATTTAAAATACATAACAATGTTACACCCGGCAACAGATACATATACAAAATACATATACATATATAAAAACGACATGGCACAAAGTCGGTGGCACTGCCTCTGGTGGCGTAAGAATGTGAGTCATTTACACGGAACCCAAACCGGCTAAGTACGTGCGCCATCGTGTGCCATCGTGTGCCATCGTGCATAAATCTATTTTGTCGCCCCACACCAAACGCAATCACGACACGCAGGTAAAAATATCAAAACAAACTCTGTAACAATTACATTAATTTGGGGACATGTCGAAAAGCATTAAACATTTATGGCAATTTAGCTAGCTAGCTTGCACTTGCTAGCTAATTTGTCCTATTTAGCTAGCGCATGCGAGTGGTGGAGTCAGGGTATTACTGAAGTAAAATAGCTTTTAAGATGCATGGGGACTATGACATACAGGATGTTGTGGATCAATCTCAATTTCAGATGAATGACCCTTTCATTAACCATTTCATCCACTAGAGTTCTCTGAGTTGAGAAAGGCCATCATGAGAATGAGGGCTAAGGTTCAGTGTTACCCTTCTTATCAACAATTGAAGTCTAGTCCTATAGCTTATTGTGAGAAATTGTATTTCATAATGCTGTTTAGCAGGTTGCATATCACAACATATCTCAACATTAATCCACGAGAACTTTCACAAAAATCATTACATAGGTGACCTTGAACTCGAACCTGCATAGTATTTTCAATAGTTATGGTGGCACATTGTCGTTGAATTACTTTTGATCCATCCCCTTGGTCTTTTTGCGATAAACCAAACAGATCAGTGCAGGCGGAATCCTTGCGCTATCTGACGTAAGACAATGTTATGTTAGCACAGGGCATCCCTCCAGCAATAACGTTTCATCATTATGTGATTCTCCATGTCTAATTGCTGTGTGCAATGGGGGGGGGGCATGCTATTAGGCCTTTCAATCTCATCAGAGACCGGTGGCTTCTCTCTACCATTATCATCTACCAGGATTTAGATAAAGGAATTATTTAGAAGACTAATGACAAGCACTCGTGCTCATGTCTGCCTCCATTGCTTATGCAGGTCATCTGTCAGCTACAATGAAATGGCCTACCCTTTAAATGCAGAAGCGTGACCGTTTAACTCAAGAGGGCTCTTAAGTTTTTTTGTAAAGCTTCTCGCATTTTAAATAAGATGTTCAAGCACTTTCCCCTCATGCAATTGATTCCATAAGCACAGTGTAAAGAGATCAATTTATGTTGGTTTATGTTATTTTAGGTACAGTTTTTTTATTAAGGTTATTTTAGGTGGTCTCACAAGTGGTGCAGCAGTCTAAGGCACTACATCGCAGTGCTTGAGGCGTCATTACAGACCCGGGTGAGTTCCCAGGCTGTGACACTACCGGCCGTGACCGGGAGTCCCATAGGGCGGTGCACAATTGGCCCAGCATCGTCCGAGTTAGGAAAGGGTTTGGCTGGGGGGGACTTTACTTGGCTCATCGTGCTCAAGCGACTCCTTGTGGTGGGCCGGGTGCCTGCAGGCTGACGTAGGTTGTCAGTAGGACAATGTTTCCTCTGACACATTGGTGTGGCTGGGTAAAGTGGGCGGGTGTTAAGAAGCGAGGTTTGGCGGGTCATGTTTCTGAGGAAGCATGACTCGACCTTCACCTCTCCCGAGCCATTTGGGAAGTTCCAGCGATGAGACAAGATCGTAATTGGATACCACAAAATTAGGGGAGAAAAAGGGGGTAATTTTTAAAATATATTTTAGGTTTGTTTGTTGTTTATTGTAATTTTTTCTTGCACTGTTTTCTCTTCCTAGTTATCTCTATTTCTCTCTATCTCTCTATTTCTCTCTCTCACTCTACCTCCAATCTCTTCCACTTTGTTCCATGCCACTCTGTCCTTCAGAAACTCCTCCAACTGCAGAACTTTAATACACTGATGGCCATGGTTGGAGGTCTGAGCCACAGCTCAATTTCCCCGTCTGAAGGAGACCCACTCTTATCTAGCACCCGAGGTCAACAAGGTCAGCACGTACGCCTGCATGTGCTCTGTCACAGCCTCACTAATATCATCTGATCGGGTTCTACACTTGAATTGACTTTAGATCATGGTCATAATCATTTAGCGTCTGCTAAGGAACAATGTAGGTCAATTCATCAACTGCCATGTAGTGATGGTTTCAGAAAACACACCACTCAGAATTGGCATCATCTTCATTTCCTGCCATTTGATGTTACATTCAGTGTTGGGGAATTGTGAACCACATGTAATTTAATTACATTTAGCAGAAGATTGGTGGTAGTTGAACTAAATTAAAATCTTGGTAGTGTTTTCAATAGTTCATAACTTTTTTTGCCATGTGGTGTAGAGACTCCAGCACATTTTTTAAAGGGAAGCTTTAATGTAGCTTAACTTCTTCCAGTGTGAAGTAATTGGTAGCTTGGTGAACTATATTTTCATAGTAGATTCCCCGGCACTGGTCACTCTCTCTGTAGCTTTCCGGTGCTGTATCTAATATTGATACTGTCCACTACTTCCTGCCGTCCTACCCCTCCCATCAGATCTGGAATGAGATGACGGAGCTGGTCTCCTCCAATGGGAACTACTGTGCTTACCGCAAGGCCTTCACAGACTCCGAAGGCTTCAAGGTCCCCATCCTGGGAGTCCACCTGAAGGACCTGATCGCCGTGCACGTGGTCTTCCCCGACTGGGTGGACGACGACAAGGTGAACATCGTAAAGATGCAGCAGCTCTACCTCACCTTCAACGAGCTGATGTCCCTGCAGAGTGCTGCAGCCCAGGTGGAACCAAACATGGACCTCATCTACCTGCTCACTGTAAGTGTCCCGGCCTAAAAGGTCCCCCGTCAACAGGAAATGGACTTGTTAACCGTTCTGTCACATTTTTCATTTCAGTGGGTCTCAAACCACATTTTGTAGGATCATACAGATGAGTAACATGATCATAAATGGCTTAGATATTGCAGAAACACAAAGTCTATTTTCATGTTTAATCTTAAGGGATTTCCCCAGCTCTCTCTAGACCTTTACTACACTGAAGATGAGATATATGAGCTATCCTTGTTAAGGGAACCACGGAACCCAAAGTCTTTGGTAAGTCTCCATGTTGGGGTCTATAGGCTGCATTGTTGGATCTATGGCTATTATAAATATCAACTGAAATGTATAAAGAACAGAAATAATATTGGATACCTGAGTGGTCCTATCTTCACTCCATCTTAACCCACTCCACAGCCTACTTCTCCAACAACCCCCAACAAGCCAATGGCCCCTCTGGACTGGGCATCAGGGGTGACAGCCAAACCTGACCCCAATGTGGTGAACAAGCACATCAGGAAGGTGGTGGATGTAAGTTGCTTCCATTACAGTAACACTGATCTGCGTAAATAAAGGCACCTGCATAAAGTCCAGGAGGACATAGCTTAGCTGTGGTCTGAACTGAAATTCTTATTTACTGATGAAATTACATTGTAGTAGAAATCTAAGTTTTCAAAAAAAACAACAAGACATGTTATTATCTATAAAATGAGTTACCCATTCAGAAATATCTCATAAATGACTTCAAGAATCAATCTGTGGCTATTTCTGTCACAATACCAAATATTTGAGTAGGTACTGTATATGAACCATTTCCACAATGGTTCACAACAACTACTAAAATATGAATCACACAATTGCTGGTGCTTGAAGTCATTGAAGTCCTTTGTTTTTGTCTTATTCTGGGAAGTCTGTATTCAGGAACTATGACCATGACCATGATGGATACATCTCTCAGGAGGACTTTGAGAGTATTGCTGCCAACTTTCCTTTCTTGGACTCTTTCTGTGTGTTGGACAAGGACCAGTGAGTGACCCTGTCTACCATTGACATTTTAAAGCTTCAGAAGTGTCACAGCTAAGTCACCTCATCCTCCTCTTCTATCTCCCTCTTTCTGTCACCAACAAACACTCTCTCACATCGCCTCTTTCTCATTCATACACACACAGGCACCAAGCACGCACACGCGCACACACACCCAACCCACACAAGCACGCACGCACCCACCCACAAATTCAAGTTCCACACCTGCAACCACATTTTGACATTTCCACACTAACCCATCTCCTCATACATCTCACCTTGTTGGCCCTTCACATATGCACCCCATATTTCTCTCACTCTCTTTTATACACAAACACAGTAATGTGATTCTTGTGCCTAATATTTGCCCTTAACCTCTTGGTCCTACCTGGCACGCAGGCGTCCCATCTAGAGCTCTGGAAATGCAAATGCGCTACGCTAAATGCTAATAGTATTAGTTAAAACTCAAACGTTCATTAAAATACACATGCAGGGTATTGAATTAAAGCTACACTCGTTGTGAATCCAGGCAACAAGTCAGATTTTTAAAATGCTTTTCGGCAAAAGCATGAGAAGCTATTATCTGATAGCATGTAACACACCAAAAGACCCGCAGGGGACGTAAATAAAATAATTAGCATAGTTGTCACTACACAAACCGCACAAATAAAATATAAAACATTCATTACCTTTGACCATCTTCTTTGTTGGCACTCCTAGATGTCCCATAATCACTATTAGGTCTTTTTTTCCGATTAAATCGGTCCATATATAGCCTAGATATCGATCTATGAAGACTGTGTGATAAAACGGAAAAAAATAGCGTTTCATAACGTAACGTAATTTTTTTAAATTCAAAAAGTCGACGATAAACTTTCACAAAACACTTCGAAATACTTTTGTAATGCAACTTTAGGTATTAGTACACGTTAATAAGCGATAAAATTCATCAGGAGGCGATGTCAATTCTATAGGTGTCTGTTTCGAAAAAATGTCTTGGAGAGAGCTCGACCAAAACATCCGGTCGGAGACCGGAGGGAATCGATTCCCTTGATTCGGTTAGACCAAGAATCAATTGCAAATCAAATGACAAGACTCTAGACAACGTGTGGAAGCTGTAGGCACTGAAACCTCGGTCTCATGTAATTCGATTCACTTTGAACAATTCCTTGAAGTCGCGGATGGATATTTATTTCCATTTTCAGTGATCAGATATTCCTGCACTTTTCGATGAAATGCACGTTCTGTTATAGTCACAGCCGTGATTTAACCAGTTTTATAAACGTCTGAGTGTTTTCTATCCACACATACTAATCATATGCATATACTATATTCCTGGCCTGAGTAGCAGGGCGCAGAAATGTTGCGCGATTTTTAACAGAATGTTCGAAAAAGTAGAGGGTCGACTTAACAGGTTAAAGCAGTTATGAGCATCCAAGATGCAATAGGACTGCAACTGTGGGTGTTCTAAAACCCCTGTGATTTCACAGGCCATCACCCATTTTTCTTCACACAAACCTACAGTATGAATGAGGTCATTGGTGTTGTCAAACTTCCTATCGTAAATCTGCAGGAAAACACTCTGACGTCACAACAGAGTTACATCTGCTTTAGCCCTGCCCTGCCTTGAGTAGGAGTGGTGCTTTGTCACCATGGCTTGAGCGGGGGGAGGTGGAGGTTATGGCAGCCCATGAAGGACACGCAGCGCCACACACAGTCCTCTGCCCTCGTGTCCTGGGTGGTTCGTCTGTTCACTGGAACGCCTCAAATCGCATTTCAGATCGCCTGAGCAGCTCCATGACTCAGGAAATAGGTCTGGGAGGCTAAGCTCCTTAGGAGGGAGACTGGATACATGCAGAGGCTGGAGCTGCTACAAACCACCTGGGTGTCTGATCTAGAGCATTTTTGTAGGTCTCTCCATGTTTGGATAAGACATAAATAAGGGTTGGGATTTACTGTAATGTTTGCAGAACAAAAGCTGTCATTCTCGCCATCTTATTATTCTCTTATCTATATTCTTTGTCTTCTCCCCCCTCACTCCAGAGATGGCCTGATTAGTAAGGATGAGATGATGGCTTACTTCCTGAGGGCCAACCCCTTGCTCCAGTGTAAAATGGGCCCTGGTTTTATCCACAACTTTACGGAGATGACGTATCTGAAGCCTACCTTCTGCGAGCACTGTGCTGGATTTGTATGTATACTGTGCACCTTGTGAGAAACATGAACTGTTTATGCTCAGCGACACAGTGCAATTTCGGTTGGAAGAAAAGTAAAGGCTTTCTGGTAGCTTCTGTCAGAAACTCTGTGCTATATATTGCCGTCAACTTAGCGCAAGCCCTCAGTCAGCTACCAAATGATACAGTGCTGAGAGAAGATGTCCATCTTTATTCCTTGAAGTTGATACCCCATGGCTCTTCATGGCCTTCTGAGACAGAGATTATTCACAGTGTATAGAGGGGTTTCAAAAAACAGACATGCAATAATGTTGACATGAGTGCAGGCTACATTGTTTAAAGGTTTATAAAGAAACACTGACTAGCGTTGGTGGAACAATAATGCAATTTACATGGTGATGGCAACACTCACATAGTCAACAATGAAAGCATGCACGTCTTCCATGAGAGAAGAGTTGCATCTCCAAACACGTACACAAATTAAGTTCCCTCTAGCTTTCTATTTGTGCTGATTTAGGCATCACTTAGTGAAAATAAATGAGCATTTCTATAGATAACTCCTCCTATTCTTAAACGAGCATGCACACAGGTACACAAATAAAACACACGTACGAATCTACAGGAAGGGTGTTATGAGACATTGTATCCTGTTTACAGTATTCACCCCCCCAAAGTCAATACTTTGTAGAGCCACCTTTTGCAGCAATTACAGTTGTAAGTCTCTTGGGGTATGTCTCTATAAGCTTGGCACATCTAGTCACTGGGATTTTTGCCCATACCTGAAGTTCAAGGGTTCTGCTGGTGTACAGCAATCTTTAAGTCATACCACAGATCCTCAATTGGATTGAGGTCTGGGCTTTGACTAGGCCATTCCAAGACATTTAAATGTCCCCCTTAAACCACTCCAGTGTTTGTTTAGCAATATGTTTAGGGTCATTGTCCTGCTGCAAGGTGAATTTATTTTAATTTGATTTATTTCACCTTTGGAATCTCCATCCCAGTCTTAAATCTCTGGAAGACTGGAACAGGTTTCCATCAATAATATCCCTGTATTTAATGCCATCCATCATTCATTCAATTCTGACCAGTTTCCCAGTCCCTGCTGATGGTGTTCTCAGGGTGATGAATGTAATTGGTTGCACCAGATCTTATTTAGGGGCTTCATAGCAAAGGGGGTGAATACATATGCAGGCATCACTTTTCCGGTTTTAATTTGTTCAAATTTTTAGATTTTTTTCCATTTCACTTCACCAATTTGGACTATTTTGTGTAAAATCCATTTTAATCGCAGGTTGTAATGCAACAAAATAGGAAAAACGCCAAGGGGGATGAATAGTTTGCAAGGCACTGTAGATGCTCAACAGATGCCCATACTATCTGTTGATAAGTAACTGCAGGCTATGGTTTCGGTGAGGTTTCGAATAATGGTTAAGGTTAGAGTTAGGGTTACTAGATAGTTGAACTGTTATTGACAGTCTGTAGAGAATCTACAGCTGGACTATCCAAATAAAGTGTTACTGAATGTTGTGCTAAGAGTTGTGAAAGTATACTACATATTTGTGCAAATTGCACCAAAGCGATTGTAAAAGAAAAACGGTATTACACAATGGTTAACAATGACCCCTCTGACCATATTTGCAGCATGAAAATGCTTCCACATTACAAATCCTAACACTCCTTTTTCCACCTCCCTCCTATTCCTGCCCCTCTGGACATGTTGCTCTTAGCTCTGGGGAATAATCAAACAGGGATACAAGTGCAAAGGTAGGCTCTATGGACTGTAATGTTCACGTGTATAGAACTACATATTGAATACATTTGGGATTTTTCAATGCGTGCACTGTGAGGGCTTTGGCCTGACGATGCTGTTCTGTGTTCTGTTTCAGATTGCGGTGTGAACTGCCATAAGCATTGCAGAGAGCTGTTGGTACTGGCCTGTAGGAAGCTGCCGCGTTCCACCTCTTTGCAAAGTGTCTCCCCTGGAGGCCTGACCCACAGCTCTCTACCCAGCAGCCCCACCATGCCCACCTTCAAGGGTACAGCAGCACTTCAGTGATACACCAACAGCGATTCAACTAACATGGTCTTGGTCTGTGTGTTTCATTCCTGTCGTACTGTCCTCCATGCAGATGAGGACGAGATGTTTGAGTTCCCCTCGGTGACACCTGGAGGTTCTGACCTGGAGCATAAGTCCATCACCCTGATGACGTGCTCAGCCCAGCGGATATCTGTGGGTTTACAGCGGGCCACCACCAGCCAGGCCACGCAGACGGAGCACCTGTGGTCAGAGCACACCTGGGGGGCTGGGGATGGGGGCTCCCACACCTTCCCCAAGATGAAGTATCGACCACACCGGCAGGCCTCCAAGAGCAAAGGCTTTGCCCGCTGGGAGAACGAAGCCCAGAAGGAGCCCAGGGGTCGGCGGGGATCCCAGGAGCAGACGGACAGACCTGCAGAGGTGGTGCAGAACGGGATAATACCACACAGAGAGAAGGTAATTGCTGCTGAGGGGTGTGTGTTGAGTGTGTAGATGGATCAGGGGATCTCTGTATATTGGTCTGTATATTGGAAAGTGTGAGTACCTGTGTGTGTGTGTGTGTGTGTGTGTGTGTGTGTGTGTGTGTGTGTGTGTGTGTGTGTGTGTGTGTGTGTGTGTGTGTGTGTGTGTGTGTGTGTGTGTGTGTGTGTGTGTGTGTGTGTGTGTGTGTGTGTGTGTGTGTGTGTGTGTGTGTGTAGTGTCTTTAGGGAAGGTTAAGGTTATTTTAATTATCTGTGACACAACATATAGTGATCACATTGAGTCTCCCATTATCTATCATTCTCCCCCAAGTGGTAATTAGCCACATTCTGTTCGTTCATGTTGATCCTCTCTCATGGATGTTTGAAGACTGTATTTTCTTTCTAACAAAAGACCAATTACAGCCTTACAGTTATTATTGTGTTATACATGTTTTCTTATCAAACACAAATGGATAACCTGGCCAGATCAGATTCAGGGATGCAGAATAACACAGTGAATGATGAATCTATTTTGCATATGGCCTCACAACCTCATAATATGTTGTTATTAAAAGCCTCATTTATTTCCCTCCCCTTGGAAACAAGGGATTCAGTTACAGGGCACCGAGGGGCATTTTCTCTTTCATTCATTGGGAGTATCTAGATCAGGGATCATCAACTAAATTCAGCCATGGGCCAATTTTTTATGAAACGGATGGTCGGGGGGCCGGATCATAATAAAACAAATCATTTGTAGACTGCAAATTGACCGCAAGAAGCCTAAACAGAAACATAATCATTTCAATCCTTGATTACATTTGGGGACATTGCCCTGCGTAGGGTGCTGTCTTTCGGATGGGACATTAAAACGGGTGTCCTGACTCTGTGGTCATTCAAAATCCCATGGCACTTATTTTTTCATTTTTAATTTCACCTTTATTTAACCAGGTAGGCTAGTTGAGAACAAGTTCTCATTTGCAACTGCGACCTGGCCAAGATAAAGCATAGCAGTGTGAACAGACAACACAGAGTTGCACATGGAGTAAACAATTAACAAGTCAATAACACAGTAGGAAAAAAAGTATGAGTAGGGGTGTTCCAGTGATGTAGTGGTGAAACAGTGACATACAATCTGAATGACCTATAAATGATAAATCCCATATTGGTCTTTCACAGTCAGGCCAACCCTAGCTGGCCTATAGTAAGCCTACTATTGAAACAGTCTGAAGTTCACAGGTTTCAGATTTTCTCACATTATTCAGGTTTTCATTCTCAAAGTCACACTTTTTTTAAACAGAAAAACATCAGTGATAGGTTCTAAGCCCATAACAATGGTTAATCCACATTAGGAGACCACTTTTGAGTTCCGGGAAAATCTGAGACATTTAGATTTTTGAGAGTAATTACCCTTTAATTCAAGTGTGCAGGCACACGAGACGGAGTTTGCAAAATAAATGGCCACTGGATTAATGCAAATAATCATCATGATATCATTCTGACAACAAGGCATGGGCTACTTTGTAGCTAGTTAACATTTAGAGGTTTTCGGGAAAGCCTTTCCTTCTACCAGAAGACGGTTTGGCCTATCGTTTTACTTCATATTATGAGGCATGTCTTATCTTATCTTACTTCAAAGTAGCCTATAGCCAATAAAGCAAAGCAGTTCGACACATACAACGACACAGAGTTACACATGGAGTAAAACAAACATACAGTCAATAATACAGTATAAACAAGTCTATATACGATGTGAGCAAATGATTTGTGATAAGGGAGGTAAAGGCAAAAAAAGGCCATGGTGGCAAAGTAAATACAATATAGCAAGTAAAACACTGGAATGGTAGATTTGCAGTGGAAGAATGTGCAAAGTAGAAATAAAAATAATGGGGTGCAAAGGAGCAAAATAAATAAATAAATAAAATAAATACAGTAGGGAAAGAGGTAGTTGTTTGGGCTAAATTATAGGTGGGCTATGTACAGGTGCAGTAATCTGTGAGCTGCTCTGACAGTTGGTGCTTAAAGCTAGTGAGGGAGATAAGTGTTTCCAGTTTCAGAGATTTTTGTAGTTTGTTCCAGTCATTGGCAGCAGAGAACTGGAAGGAGAGGCGGCCACAGAAAGAATTGGTTTTGGGGGTGACCAGAGAGATATACCTGCTGGAGCGCGTGCTACAGGTGGGTGATGCTATGGTGACCAGCGAGCTGAGATAAGGGGGGATTTTACCTAGCAGGGTCTTGTAGATGACATGGAGCCAGTGGGTTTGGCGACGAGTATGAAGCGAGGGCCAGCCAACGAGAGCGTACAGGTCGCAATGGTGGGTAGTATATGGGGCTTTGGTGACAAAACGGATTGCACTGTGATAGACTGCATCCAATTTGTTGAGTAGGGTATTGGAGGCTATTTTGTAAATTACATCGCCGAAGTCAAGGATTGGTAGGATGATCAGTTTTACAAGGGTATGTTTGGCAGCATGAGTGAAGGATGCTTTGTTGTGAAATAGGAAGCCAATTCTAGATTTAACTTTGGATTGGAGATGTTTGATGTGGGTCTGGAAGGAGAGTTTACAGTCTAACCAGACACCTGGGTATTTGTAGTTGTCCACGTATTCTAAGTCAGAGCCGTCCAGACTAGTGATGTTGGACAGGCGGGCAGGTGCAGGCAGCGATCGGTTGAAGAGCATGCATTTAGTTTTACTTGTATTTAAGAGCAATTGGAGGCCATGGAAGGAGAGTTGTATGGCATTGAAGCTTGCCTGGAGGGTTGTTAACACAGTGTCCAAAGAAGGGCCAGAAGTATACAGACTGGTGTCGTCTGCGTAGAGGTGGATCAGAGACTCACCAGCAGCAAGAGCGACATCATTGATGTAAACAGAGAAGAGAGTCGGTCCAAGAATTTCACCCTGTGGCACCCCCATAGAGGCTGCTAGAGGTCCGGACAGCAGACCCTCCGATTTGACACACTGAACTCTATCAGAGAAGTAGTTGGTGAACCAGGCGAGGAAATCATTTGATAAACCAAGGCTGTCGAGTTATGCAATGCCCACTGAAAAATAAGTGGGTATACCCTCCACTAGACCACTGGTGTGTTCACCCTGGTTTCATGGCTAAATTCCCAACCTAGCTACATTCCTTCATGGCCACCTAATTATCCCCTTCATTCCAAATTGGCATATATCACCTCTCCACCTGATAGCTGAGGTGGAATTAGCGTTCTGGCACAAAAATGTTTGCCGTGCATCACTGAGATGGCTGGTACACATTGATGGTGGATGATGTGAGTTTCCCTCTACTATGCAAAGCACTTTGAGTACCTCAGTTGATAGAAAAGCGCCACATAGGCCTAAATCCAATCAATTATTATTTATTATTATTTGTATAAGATCACATATGTCTCTCTATTATGCCTGGAATATTTGGGCACAAATGTCCAAAATTGAAATCCCTCGAAGCTGATGTTTTAAAGTATTTTATGTCCAACAATGAATTATTATTTTTTAAAGATGGTGGCCTGTGTCAAAAAGTTGATTTTCATCCGTTTATAGAGGTTAAATAAAAACCTGATATTTTGTCTCAAAAGCAGGGAGTTGAATATTTTATCGAGACAAATCATGCTGTTATAACCTGAGGCACTAATGGTATTATTAGGTCATCTACCTTAGGAATATTTGGAAATACATGAAAGGTGGTGGAAGACGCTGGCTCCTCTATTTTTAGACATTCAATCAAACATATTTGCAAGTGGTTTCCATCCTAAGAGCCTCAACAAAAGCCTCAACAAAACTCACTACCAAATATTGCTTTATCCCATTATGAGACACTGTTATTTAGTATTTATTATGATCCCCATTAGGGGGCATTACGGCCACACAAAGGGGATGCCGCTGGGAAATTTGAGGCATTATCAAGTGTTTCTCAATTTGTGAATGACAGACTGATGAAGTGCAATGTAGCCTGTGCTAAAAACAAAGACGAGGTCATGCCTTTCAAACAACTTTTTCAAATCATCATTCGAGTCCCATCATGCAGTGTTAGAATGTATTAAAAATCAAAATACTTCCTCAAAACGCTTCCTCCGGCACTTTGGTGCGGCTGGCTTCCGGGTTGGATGCGTGCTGTGTTAAAAAGCAGTGCGGCTTGGTTGGGTTGTGTATCGGAGGACGCATGACTTTCAACCTTCGTCTCTCCCGAGCCCGTACGGGAGTTGTAGCGATGAGACAAGATAGTAGCTACTAAACAAATTGGATACCACAAAATTGGGGAGAAAAAGGGGTAAAATTCAAAAAAATACAAATCCAACGTTTGAAAACAAATACTATACTAATACTAATACTATACTAATACTATAAAATAATTCCACGGAATTCTAAACAAATCTTGTCTGCTAAGTGAACTAGTGTAGCCCACAGCCATATGGCATAGCCAGATCAGAGCCTAACGTAAGAACAACTCAGAGTATGCTATTCTGAAAATGTAATACATTTTCTTCATATCATGTTTCTTTAGACCTGTCTAAAACAAATAATGGATTTATTGTGAAGGTGTAGGCTAAATTACATAGATTTATTAGACTTGCGTGGAAGCCAGAAGATGCTAAATGTGTTTATGTTAATTAACGGCGAGTTACTATGAGACTGCCAGTTATTTGCACGACAATCAACGGCTGACAAAATGTCATGACCACCACAGCCCTATGTGAGTGTGTGTGTGTGTGTCTCTTCACAGTCCGCCATGTGCTGTGAGGTGCTTTCAACACGTCAATACCTCTCATAAAGAAGTAGTGATGCAGTCAATCTGATCTGTACTTTGAGCCAGGAGAGATTGACATGCATATTATTGATATTAGCCCTCCATGTACATTTAAGTGCCAGCCGTGCTGCTCTGGTCTGGGCCAACTGTAATTTGCCTCTGTTCTTCATTTTGGCATCTGACCATATAACTGGGCGGTAGTCCAGGTGTGATAAAACTAGGGCCAGTAAGACTTGTTTTGTTGATAGTGATGTCAAGAAAGCAGAGCAGCGTTTTATCACAGACAGACCTCTTCCCCATTTTAGCTACCGTTGCGTCAATATGTTTTGGCCATGTCAGTTTACAATCTTGGGTAACACCAAGGTTTAGGGTTTAGTGAATGATTTGTCCCAAATTCAATGCTTTTAGTTTTTGATACATAGCAGGCTGTTTTGTCGGCTGTTTGAACTAGTGCTTTGGTATTCTTGGGTAACGGAATTATTTTTGCTTCCCTCCAGGCCTAAGGAAACACACTTTCCTGTAGGCTTAGATTGATGAGATGGCAAATAGGAATGGCAATATAGTCCGCTACCAACCTCAGTAAAATCTGTACAAGTTGTCAGTACCAGGTGTTTTGTCATTATTGATAGACAACAATCATTCAAAATGTTCCACACTCACTTTACAGAATTCAAAATGACAATGCTTGTCTTTCTTAATTTGGTCAGTTATGCATGGACACGAAGGTTCGGAGTTTGTTGTTAGCATGTCATACCTAAATTTGATAATCTTGCCAATGAAAAAGTAATTAAAGTAGTTGGTAATATCAGAGGGTTTTGTGATGAATGAGACATATGATTCAATGCAGGATGGAGCTGAGTTTGCCTTTTTCCCCAAAATATAATTTATGATGCTCCAAAGATTTTACTATAATCTTTTACATTTCTTTTTGTTTCATTGTAGTTTCTTCTTCTATTTGTTTAGTCACAGGATTTCTCAATTTACAGTACGTTTGCCAATCGGCTGTGTAGACAGACTTATTTGCCATTCCTTTTGCCTCGTCCCTCTCAACAATAATGCTTCTATTTCTCATCATCCACAGGGATTTAGCCATTTTTAGGGTCAGTTTCTTACTGAGTGCATGATTATTATACTGAACAAAAATATAAACGCAACATGTAAAGTGTTGGTCCCATGTTTCATGAGCCAGACAAAAGATTGCACAAAAATAGTATTTCTCAAATTTTGGCCGCACATTTGACAGGAAATCAGCATTTCTCAGTTTCCAAGGTAATCCATCTACCTGACAGGTGTGGCATATCAAGAAGCTGATTTAAACAGAATGATCATCACCCAGGTGCACCTTGTGCGGGGGACAATAAAAGGCCACTCTAAAATGTGCAGTTTTGTCACACAACACAACACCACAGATGTCTAAAGTTTTGAGGGAGCGGGCAAATGGAATGCTGACTGCAGGATTGTCCACCAGAGCTGTTGCCAGATAATTTTCTGTTAATTTCTCTACCATAAGCCGCCTCCAATGTTGTTTTAGAGAATTTGGCAGTATGTCCAACCGCAGACCATTTGAAACCACTCCATCCCAGGACCTCCTCATTCGGTTTCTTTACCTGCAGGATCATCTGAGACTCGTCACCTGGACAGCTGATGAAACTGAGGAGTATTTCTAACTGTAATGAAGCCCTTTTGTGGGGAAAAACTCTGATTTGCTGGGCCTGATTCCCCAGTGGCTGGGCTTGATTCCCCAGTGGCTGGGCTTGATTCCCCAGTGGCTGGGCTTGATTCCCCAGTGGTTCGGCAAATTACCTCCCAGGTCTAATTCATTTATTGAAATGTACTGATTTCCTTATATGAACTGTAACTATGAAAAATTGTTTTCATAAATATGTCAAGTGCGGCATCTGGTTGCTCCTCAATAAACAATACAACACAATGTTCTTTACATCTTCAACATAGGAATCACTACAGAACCTCGTTTGTATGATCTCTTATACACTATTTTAGGCCCAGCCTTCAGAACGTAAAACCTTATCATTGGCCAATTTCTTACCAATGCAATCTAATTGTAAAGAAAAACAAGAATACAATAACTGAATGTCTATTTACAGTAGTGACTTCTTGGGAATACCTGGCTAGTGTGTTCCTGTCTTCTCTCCTCTATCGTGAGCTCTGAGTATGTGACTACAGTAAGTGTCTCTCCTCTTGCACTCAGGACAGCTGACTTGGAGACACCAAGGGCCGAACCCAGGGCTCCAGGAGGCCCTTGGAAGCACGCATCAGGAAGCTCTCCTCACTGGGCGAAGTACTTGGCTGCTTGAGGCCCTCGTTTGGTGACCTGGAGTAGGATGGACAGGTGTTCAGTGAACCACATATGAATACTGATGTTTAATCCCGAACCAGGGATGTGACTGATGGGACTGAAAAAGCCCTTGTCCTCAATGCTCCCCAGCTCTACACACCCTGCCTTCACAACCCATCAGTGTCATTGGAAAAGGATCCTGGACTACTTACAGTACATGTGATTTAGGTTTGTTGGGGCTCACCAGTGTTTGACTGACTGAACGTAAATGAGCAGGTGTCCACCTGTGCCTGTATGAATGTCGGAGCATGCTTCCTATTGAATTTCTGTGTGGTCTGTGGAGCGCATATGTGTGTTATCTACTGTTGATTTGCTGAAAGAATTAAGTTATTTGGGTCACGTGGCTTAGTTGCAATAATGTATCATGTTTGATTGACATTTTGAGGACACTGTGAATGTTTTATGATGGACTGGGTGGGGGATGCAAAGTGAGAAAGCATTTGGAGATGTGAGAATGCATTAATAAGATATCAAGATGTAAAGCAATAGAAAGTTAAAGGTGAAGATGAATATGAGGGGAAAAGTGGCAGGTACATTGTTTCTAAGGGTAATGGATTAAAAGTGGCATGACATGTGGCATGACAACTGATGGTCGTTTATGAGCCCGTTCTGGAATACAAGAAATGGTACTTGTTGTGTTCGCATGAAGAAAAGAACAATACAACCACTGAGAGTTGTGTTATACATTTAAGGAAAAGTTGTCTTTTGGTTAGTCAAGAAAGCGTTATTGTTTTCAGTCTTATTATTTCAAAGGGATTTGAACTCTGTATCCACTCAGGACAATGAGGTAAACTACAGATACATTACATTTATTTATGGGTTTAGGTATGTGATATTTCATATAGTCAGGCGATTCAATGTTTAAAGTATTCCGGTTATTTCAAAGCATTGCAGGATGAATATGTGAATATGGGTCAACAATGTTTCTCATTGTCCACATAAATAGAGACACCATTTGAGTGACCTTTTTTCATCAGCTGAAGAATCAAGCCTGTTGCATTCAGGCAGAGGTAATGGAATCTCCACTAAGCCTTCAGTCAGTGGAGCACTGATTACGCACTTGCTTACAGTGGCACCAGGTGTGAGCCCAGGTGCTTGTGCTGTGGTTGCCAGGCATCAGTTGAGTGAGCAGGTAAGTTCCCCCATCACCAAGGATACAGCAGGTTACGTAAGGGGAGGGAGTTTATTTTCATCTGTAGAGAGACTTCTCGTAGGGCCTCAAGGTAGGGACAAGTAGGTACGGGCAGGTGAGTTTGACATGGAGGTCTCTGTAATGACAATAGAGTCTGACCTTCTGTTCGACACAGTAAAACAGAGCCAAGAACAGGACTGCAGGGTCAGAGGATTCCATGTTGGGGGAGGAGCATGGGGGAAATATTGTGTATATTTGCAAGATATATCCAAGGCTTCATATACAAGAGCTAAAAAGGTCCAATGCAGCCGTTTTTTTTATCTCAACATCAAATCATTTTTGTGTAACAATTAAGTACCTTACTGTGTTTCTTTTTGACCATTTTAATTGAAAACAAACACATAGATTCTTAGCAAAGAGCAATTTCTCAAGCAATAATTTTGCTAGGACTGTCTGGGAGTGGTCTGAGAGGGGAGGGGAAAACTAGCTGTTATTGGCCGAGAGGTTTGGAACTCTCTTTCTTATTGGACTATTAACTCATTTACCTCCTGGTGATGTCACCAGGCAGACCAAAGCTCTGTCCCACCAAAACAGGCTGAAAGTTCAGGCAGTCTTTTCAAACAGCTCTTGTGCAAAGGGCATTATGGAAATACACTGCATATAAAACACAGGAAATTGCGTTTTTGACTGCACTGGGCCTTTAAGGGATGACAATGATTCAGTGCTTCGTGGGTGACACGAGTCAGTGCAATATCACTCTCCTTGCTGCTGGACTACTCATGGATAATGTGTTATTCCTGCAAGGTCTCCTAAACCCACAATATCATCATACCTGGCTGAAATCAAGGACAGCAAAGTGTTGTGATGCCACGGAGGTTCTTTCCAAATGCTTGGCCGAGCTGCTTTCGAGTACATTGGTTGCATAAGTTCTCATTGATCTTGGTGCCAGATCTTATATAGCTCTACTGGGCTTGTTACGTGTTGGGTATTGAGAACATACACATGCATGTATAATGTTACACTAATGAATGCCACTCAGCTGACCTTTGAATTCTCTGCTTGTCTCACACTCACATACACTTATATATACAAAAGTATGTGGACTCTTCAAATTAGTGGATTTGGCTATTTCAGTCACACCCATGCTGACAGGTGTATAACATCAAGCACACAACATTAGCAGTAGATTGGCCTTACTGAAGAGCACAGTGACTTTCAATGTGGCACCGTCATAGGATGCCACCTTTCCAACAAGTCAGTTCTTCAAATTTCTGCCCTGCTAGAGCTGCCCCGGTCAACTATAAATGCTGTTCTTGTGAAGTGAAAACGTCTAGGAGCAACAACAGCTCAGCCGCAAAGTGATAGGCCACAAAAGCCCACAGAACGGGACTGCCGAGTGCTGAAGCACGCAGTGCCTAAAAATGGTCTGTTATCAGTTGCAACACTCACTGCCGAGTTCCAAACTGACTCTGGAAGCAACGTCAGCACAATAACTGTTTGTTGGGAACTTCATGAAATGGGTTTCCATCAGTGGAGGCTGCTGAGGGGAGGACAGCTCATAATAATGGCTGGAACGGAGCAAATGGAATGGCATTCAACACATGGAAACCATGTTTTGATAAGATGGCTTCGAAGAGGATGGCTGACTTTTTACATGCTCCTAACCAACAGTTTTTTTACAACTTATTTCTTAACTTATTTTGTATGTAATGTTTCAGCTACCGTCTCCTATGACTGAATATAACTTCTGGACATCAGAACAACGATTACTCACCACGAACTGGAAGAAGCTATATCCCTTAATGAATCCGACGAGAAGGATATACTGCTTTCCTGGGAACAGGCCCAAATCCCCATAATTTGCGTGACGAAAAGACGGAGGAAAAGAGGGCAAAGTTCGGGCTGCCTTCTGAGAATCCGTAGGCGAGCGAGTAAACTCCCACTGCCATCCGTTCTACTTGCTAACATGCAATCTTTGGAAAATATAATTGATGACCTACGATTACCCTACCAACGGGACATTAAAAACTGTAATATCTTCTTGATTCACCGAGTCGTGGCTGAATAACGACATGGATAATAGAGCTGGCAGGATTTTCCATGCACCGGCAAAACAGAGAAGAAGCTATGTCTGGTAAAACGAGGGGTGGGGGTGTGTGTCTTTTTCTCAATAACAGCTGGTGCGCGATATCTAATATTGAAGAAGTCTCAAGGTATTGCTCGCCTGAGGTAGAGTACCTTATGATAAGCTGTTGACACACTATCTACCAAGAGAGTTCTCATCTATATTATTTATAGTCATCTATTTACCACCACAGACCGACGCTGGCACTAAGACTGCACTCAATCAACTCCATAAGGCCATAAGCAAACAAGAAAATGCTCATCCAGAAGTGGCGCTCCTAGTGGCCGGGGACTTCAATGCAGGAAAACTTAAATCCGTTTTACCACATTTTTACCAGCATGTCACATGTGCAACCAAAGGGAAAAAAACTCTAGACCACCTTTACACCACACACAGATATGCATGCACGACATGTACTCAAAGCATCCGCGGACCAACTGGCAAGTGTCTTCACTGACATTTTCAACCTCTCCCTGACCGAGTCTGTAATACCTACATGTTTCAAGCAGACCACCATAGTCCCTGTGCCCAAGGAAGTGAAGGTAACCTGCCTAAATGATTACCGCCCTGTGGCATTCACGTCGGTAGCCATGAAGTACTTTGAAAGGCTGGTCATGGCTCACATCAACAGCATTCTCAAGGATACCCAAGACCCACTCCAATTCGCATACCGCCCCAACAGATCCACAGGTGACGCAATCTCAACCATAATTGGGTAGAACAGGCTCATGGTAATGGCTGGAGCGGAAATAAGTGGAATGGTATCACATACATCCAACACATGGTTTCCATGTGTTTGATGCTATTGCATTTGTTCCGTTCCAGACAGTATTATGAGCTGTACTCCTCTCAACAGCCTCCACTCGTTTCCATGGCTGATCAGCCGCATACAAGCCGAAGATAACCATGCGCAATGCCAAGTGTCGGCTGGAGTGGTGCAAAGCTTGCCGCCATTGGATTCTGAGGCAGTGGAAATGCGTTCTCTGGAGTGATGAATCACGCTTCACCATCTGGCAGTTCGACAGACGAATCTGGGTTTGGTGGATGCCAGGAAAACGCTACCTGCCCAAATGCATAGTGCCAATTGTAAATTATGGTGGAGGAGGAATAATAGTCTGGGGCTGTTTTTCATGGTTTGGTCTAGGCCCCTTAGTTCCAGTGAAGGGATATAAATATATGACGCTATAGCATGCAATTATATTCTAGATGATTCTGTGCTTCCAACTTTGTGGCAACAGTTTGGGGAAGGCCCTTTCCTGTTTCAGCATGACAATGCCCCCGTGCACAAAGCAAGGTCCATACAGAAATGGTTTGTCGAGATTGGAGAGGAAGAGCCCTGACAACTCCCTCAAACACCTTTGGGATGAACTGGAATGGCGACTGCGAGCCAGGCCTAATCGCCCAATATCAGTGCTCGACCTAACTAATGCTCTTGTAGCTGAACGGGAAGCAAGTCCCTGCAGCAATGTTCCAACATCTAGTGGAAAACCTTCCCAGAAGAGTGGAGGCTGTTATAGCAGGGGACCAACTCCATATTATTGCCTGTGAGTTTGGAATGAGATGTTTGACGAGCAGGTGTTCACATACTTTTGTTCATGTTGTGTAATTACCACAAAATGACTTTGCTTGTTTTGAAAAAGGTTCTGAGTTATCATGTCTATAAGGGATCTTACGACAATAACAACTTCACTTCTACAACGACATACTTTTTTTTGTATTTGGGACACATTCCAACAAGACTTTATATTATTTCTGTCAAATTATTGTCAACAATATTGATGACACTATTATCAACATTAACTGGCCTACTTGAGAAAAGTGTGTTCTCACTTGATTGTACGTTTTTCATCTATTTTCATACTGTCTAATGTACTGTTTATGTCGAGCATTTTCTAGCATTGTTTAATTAGCCATTCTGTGCCAATTTGATTTTATTTGTTGATGTGGCAAATGTATACACATTTTTATAATGTACTGTATAAAACTACAGATTTTCAGCACCTAGTATTCAGTTTAGAATTGTCAGATTGTTATTGAAGGTTACCACAGAAAACTCTCATTCAATGCTTTCCTGAAACTAATCATATGGCAGTGTTTTTACTCCTTATGTATTTTTTGAAACAGTGCAATGTACCATCTCTAGCCCTGTTACCTGCTGACAATCTTTGTTTGAGGGAAAAGTAAAGCCAACACATATTCTGAGGCCAAAAAAACTGTCACTGCAGTCCAATATCAGATCCATTATTAGAGAGGCAGAATTCACCAACTAATCAAACTTGAATACTGGATTTCTGTATATAATTTGAATGCACCCCTGGCTGAAGCTGAAGCGCGGCTGGGTCATGCAGCAAGACAATGATTCAAAACACACAATCAAGTCCACATGAAAATGGTTAAAAAGCAATAAAAAAAAGAAACTTCATAGGCTACATCCAAATATATACATTACCTCTGTCAAAATTACCATTTTTATTTATGTGTTAAATGCATTACCTTGATGGATTATGTTGGGGTTATGGTCTTTAAAAACATAGTGTATTTTTGAAAAAGGAAAAATAAAGAAAAATAAATGATGATCATATAACGTATTTATAGAAGTTTTACATTATTCCTATGAACCATCTGCTGCTAGTAGCCTACTCATTTCCCATATCTTTTCATATTTCACTTTTATGTATAAATCTGCTCTATACTGTGCTTCAATGTTGTCCTGTTCCATCTTGTCGACCATGTGCTATGGGTTGATTTGCCAAATCTGTCTTCTCTCTCTATCCCTACTTAGAACTATGTGTGTTGAATCTTCACTGGGGGGCACCATGTCTTAAAGATAAACCCCTGGAGTGCTAAGAATTCTGTTTCTCCATATGTGGCATGTAAACTATCGACCTTTACACTGTAAACAGCCAAATAAAGAATCGACTCCTGTTTATCAGACTGGAGTACCAGTATTTTTTGAACATGTTGAACCAGTGGGATGTAGAGAGGGAAGATGGGGTGTCCACAACAGGATGTCTCCCACAGAAAGCAGATACAGTTCATTTAGATCTAATTTAGAAAGAGGAAGCAACATCTGGGAAAATGCCTTTCATGTTCTATTAAAATGTCTGAAATCACTGTCATCTAAAGTGAAATGGGAAATGTAAAATGTGTGTTATCAGACACCACCCCCTAGTGGTGGCCAAATGGCACAGATCATCTACAATTTATCATTGTAAATCAAACATGCCAAGTGATATGGAAGCTCGTTCCCGCCACTAAAGAAATGAACCTGACTACCAGTTATGAGATAGTAAGTCGGAATTATGAGTCTTTGTTATGAGATATGTAAGTCATATATAAATTCATGTCATAATGAGATACTAAGTCAATTATGAGATAGTAAGTAACTTTCTCATACAACTAACTTACTATCTCATAAATGACTCATTATGAGATACAGTCCTGTAAAAAGTATTTGCCCACTTTCTGAATCTCTACTTTTGCATATATTTTTTTAACTGAATGCTATCAGATCTTAAACAAAACCTAATATTAGATAAAGAGAACCTGAGTTTACAAATAACATTTAAAAAAAGATCTACTTCTTTTATTTATTTAACTAACAAAGTTATGCAACACCCAATTCCCCTGTGTGATAATGTAATTGCCTCCTTACACTGAACAACTGGTTGTGGCACCTTTCACTGCAATGACTGCAACCAAATGCTTTCTGTAGTTGTTGATCAGACTCTCACATCGCTGTTGGGGAATTTTGTCTCACTCTTGCATGCAGAACTGCTTTAACTCAGCGACATTTGTGGATTGTTAAGCATGAACTGCACGTTTTAAGTCCTGCCACAACATTTACTAGGCCATTACAACAACAAGAAAAATGTTGTTGCCTTTTGACCATTTTCATGTAGACTTGATTGTGTGTTTTGAATCATTGTCTTGCTGCATGACCCAGCTGCGCTTCAGCTTCAGCCAGGGGTGCAACTTTGGCTTTAGAAGTGGGGGGGGACATCAAAGCCTACCTCGGAGGCGTCCGCATGGTCCTAAAGCACACCATTGCCTCGTATTGTATCACATTCCAATGATAAAACTGCAATTTCAGAATGCCCCCCCCCCCCCGTCCTCAGTGAAAGTTGCGCCCCTGGCTTTAGCTTACAGACAAATGGCCTGACATTCTCCTGTAGAATTCTCTGATACAGAGCAGAGTTCATGGTTCCTCCTATTAAGCCGTCCAGGTCCTGAGGCAGCAACGCATCCCCAAACCATCAAACTACCACCACCATGCTTGACTGTTGGTAAGAGGTTCTTATTGTGGAATGTAGTGTTTGTTTTTCGCCAGACATAATAGGACCCATCTCATCCAAAAAGTTGATTCAAGTTTGCCAAGAAGCACCTGGATAATCATCAAGACCCTTGGAAGTATGTTATTTGGCAGATGACATTGGTCCCATTATGCCTGGCTTACTATCTCATAACGCGTAGTCAGTTTTTTTTTGGGGGGGTGAGCTTCCATTATATGAGAATAGGATAGCTGCCCAGATTACTTCAGTGACTTCCCACAGACAGTACCTCAGAATCAGAATCACCTTTTTTCACCAAGTACATTTACACATACTCAGAATTGTACTTGGAGATATGGCTGCTAGTGATAGACAGCATTTAGAGGAAGAATACAGAGTTTAAACAAAGGTTACATACATTATATACAACTAGGTAGAGTGAGCATAGCGCTGTAAGAGAATCAGCGGATATACAAATGTACAGTGGGTGTACAGTTGCTATACAGTGAATGTACAAATTTACAGTATCAGTATGAATATATTTAAATGCAGAGAAATGAACAGAGTGCAATGCAGTATAGTGCAGTTATTTTGTGTACAGTTCAGAGATGGCTTGATGCGGTGTGCAGCATAAAAGTTCCTAGTCCTTTAGTCTCTATGGGCCAGATAGCCAGTTGGTGAGGGCCACAGCCTCTGGGAAGAAACTTTTCAGGTGGCGGGAGGTTTTGGTAATGAGTCACCTGAACCGCTTGCCAGAGGTGATTTTTTGGAGGAGGGGTTTTGGAGGAGGGATCAGCGATAATATTTCCTGCACACTTCCTTGCCCTGGAGTCATGCAGGACTACGATTGAGGCTGGTGGCAGCCCTCTCTGCAGACAGGACCATGCGTTGCAGTTTGCCCTTGCAGCGGGAAGACCCAAACCAGATGGTGATGGAGGACGTGAGGATGGACTCAACAATTGATGCGTAAAACCGGATCAGAATTGACTGGGAGATTGAGTTTTTTCAGCTGCAGCAAGTAGTGCATCCGCTGGTGTGCCTTTTTGTTGACTGTTGTGATGTTGTCCTCCCACTTCAGGTTGTGGGAGATGATGGTCCTCAGGAATTTGAATGATTCCGCAGTGTTAGCAGCTGAGTTATCAATCTCGAGGTGGAAATATTTGTCTGTGTTAAACTGGAACTCAATAACCTGAGGATCTGAGGGCCCATGCCAAATCTTTTCAGCTTCCTGAGGGGGAAGAGGCATTGTCGAGCACTCTTCATGATTGTGTTGTGTTTGGACATGATCAGTCCTTAGCGATGTGGACATCGAGGAATTTAAAGCACTCAACCCGCTCCACTACAGCCTCATTGATGTGAATGGGGGCGTGTTCAGCCCTCCATTTCCTGTAGTCCAGAATAAGCTCCTTTGTCTTGCCCACGTTGAGGGAGAGGTTGTTGTCCTGGCATAACACTGCCAGGTCTTTGACCTCCTCCCTATATACGGTCTCATCGTCATTGGTGATCAGGCCCACCATCATCGTGTCATCAGCAAATTTGATGATGCTGTTGGAGTTGTGCGCAGCCATACAGTCGTGGGTGAACAGGGAGTACAGGAGGGACCTCCCCTCACCACCATGGGGGGCGGCCCCTCAGGAAGTCCAGGATCCAGTTGCAGAAGGATGTGTTTAGTCCCAGGTTCCTTAGCTTAGTGATAAGCTTCATGGACACTTTGGTGTTGAATGCTGAGCTGTAGTCAATGAACAGCATTCTCACATAGGTGTTCCCTTTGCCCAGGTAGGAAAGGGCAGTGTGGAGTGCGATTGTGATTGCATCATCTGTGCATCTGTTGGGGCGGTATGCGAGTTGGAGTGGGTCTAGGGTATCCGGGAGAATGCTGGTGATGTGAGCCATGACCAGCCTTTCAAAGCACTTCATGGCTACCGAAGTGAGTGCAATGGGGCGGTAATCATTTAGACAGGTTACCTTCGCTTCCTTGGTCACCGGAACTATGGTGGTCTGCTTGAAACATGTAGGTATTACAGACTCAGTCAGGGAGAGGTTGAAAATGTCAGTGAAGACACTTGCCAGTTGGTTGTGCATGCTTTGAGTACACATCCTGGTAATCCATCTGGCCCTGCGGCTTTGTGAAAGTTGACCTGTTTAAAGGTCTTGCTCACATCGGCCACTGAGGGCGTTATCACACAGTCATCCAGAACAGCTGGTGCTCTCGTGCATGCTTCAGTGTTGCTTGCCTCGAAGCGAGCATAAAAGGCATTTAGCTCATCTGGTAAGCTCGCGTCACTGGGCATCTCGGGTTTCCCTTTATAGTCCGTAATAGTTTGAGCCCTGCCACATCCAACGAGCGTCAGAGCGGGTGTAGTATGATTCAGTCTTAATCCTATAATGACACTTTGCTTGTTTGATGGTTTGTCCGAGGGCATAGTGGGATTTCTTATAAGTGTCCTACTTCTTGAAATTGGCATCTCTAGCCTTTAGCTCGATGCGGATGTTGCCTGTAATCCATGGCTTCTGGTTGGGATATGTACGACATTGCCAATGCACTTATCGATGAAGCCGATGACTGAGGTGGTATACTCCTCAATGCCATTGGATGAATCCAGGAACATATTCCAGTCTGTGCTAGCAAAACAGTCCTATAGTGTAGCATCTGTGTCATCTGACCACTTTCATATTGAGTGAGTCCCTGGTACTTCCTGCTTTAGTTTTTGCTTGTAAGCAGGAACCTGGAGGATATAATTATGGTCAGATTTTCCAAATGGAGAATGGTGGAGAGCTTGTATGCATCTATATGTGTGGAGTAAAGGTGGGCTAGAGTTTTATTATCTCTAGTTGCACATGGGACATGCTGGTGAACATTTGGTAAAACTAATTTCCAGCATCGGTCTGTGGTGGTAAATAGACAGCTACGAATAATATAGATAGTGTGGTCTACAGCTTATCATAAGGTACTCTACCTCAGGTGAGCAATACCTAGAGACTTCTTTAATATTAGACATTGTGCACCAGCTGTTATTGACAAAAAGACACACACCCCCACCCCTCGTCTTACCAGGCGTAGCTTCTCTGTTCTGCCGGTACATGGAAAATCCCGCCATCTCTATATTATCCATGTCGTCGTTCAGCCACGACTCGGTGAAACATAATATATTACAGTTCTTAATGCCCCATTTGTAGGGTAATCGTAGGTCATGAATGTTATTTGCATGTTAGCAAGTAGGACGAATGGCAGTGGAAGTTTACTTACTCACCTACAGATTCTCGGAAGGCAGCCCGATCTGCGTCCTCTTTTCCTCTGTCTTTTCTTTACGCAAATGACAGGGATTTGGGCCTGTTCCCGGGAGAGCAGAATATCCTTGTCTTTGGACTCGTTAAAGGAAAAAAGGGGATCTGGAAAGATACAAATGTAAAAAGCATGTCAAACATAATTTTATATGTGAGAATTGTCAGAACAATCTGAGATACAAAAAATATTTTCTACCTACGCTGACGTGGAATCACCCCCTAGTTCACAACCTCATTCAATTGTAGCTGCTTGCAATGGACAGGAATCTAAACAGTTTTTACTTGAATATCAGTGGGAACTTGACGGCTGGTGAAGAATTCCTCAGATGCCTTGCAGCCAATAAGCCAGTCCCTGACTTCCTCAAAGGACTCAACCTGTCGGACACAGGGAAGGCAGTCAAGGCACCAGGTGTACCAGAAGACCTGGGCTGTGAGAGGCAAAGTCTCCGGAGAAAATCTTGTAGTCCAGCAAAGGAAAGCAGGAGCAAGAGCCGAGCAAAGAGCAAGGTGAGAAGCAAGAGCCGTCCGCGCAGCAGAAGTCGTACCGAGGAAAAGGCCAGGCAAGAAGCAAAAGCAGACCACGGAGCAGGAGTCACAGTCGTGGAAAGAGCCAGGTCAGAAGCAAAAGCAAGGCTCGTAGTAGCAGCCAAAGCCGAGGGAAAAGTCAGACAAGGAGCAAAAGCAGAGCAAGGAGTAGGAATCGCAGCCGTGGAAAGAGTCAGGGCTGAGTGGAACATCACCCAGATCACAGGGACAAAAGGAGCCCCAGTCGGAGCTGTAGCAGCAGCAGCATCAGTAGTCACGCCTCTTCTTACAATGACCTGCTCCAGTGCCTCAAACTGGAGGACAGTATGCCTTCCATCAAGAATGTCATTCTCACAATCCAGATATAGTATGAGAACGAAGTGTCATCATGGGGTATGGTAAGTTAATGAATGTTCTACAGACCTTGTGAGATCCATTTTGCTGTAAAACTATCAATTATATCTGCAGTGAAAAAGGATAGGCAATCTAACAAATGTAAAATAAATTCTCACAATACAACTCATTGTCTTTTCTATTTGTTCCATAGGCCAATAACTTCAGCAGAGAAATCCAGAACAGCAGTATTCCAGGTTGGCCAGTCTCGGCCAGAAGACAGGAATTTCTTCAAGTTCCGGATGGGCCTAATCCAGTCAGTGGACAGGAAGTTTCCCAGATGAGACAGCAGGAAATTGACAGCAATCTCCTCCCCCACAAGAGAGTGGGCTGTGATTTTGTCTGGCTGCAGGATACTAGGGAGGTCTCGCCTGTTCAGAAACTGGAGGAGGTTGAGGATGAGGAGGACTTTCTTTATGGGAATGAGGATAACCAGGCAAAACAACACCCTGCCACCCTGCCTTTTGCACAGTCCACAACAATTACCCAGCAAAGCTCTGCAGAGGTCTCACCGGCAGGCCCTCCTTACTATCAAAGCATGCCTCTGTTCGGGAACCATGGTGAAATCCAGGACTTCAAGATGCCTCTTCCACTGGTCCAGTTCAGTGTGAGGCCTGAATCTAGGGTTCAGCCTGTCCCTCCTGCTCCTGATGTGAAACCTGCCCCTACTGTGAAGGACTGTGAGAAGATCAAGACCATGCTGAAAACCATTGGGCTGAATCTGGGCACGGCGGAGATCAGTAACTTGATGATCAAGCTGCAGCAGCAGATGGATGAGAAGATGACGGAGCAGAAGGATGAGAAGATGCCGGAGCAGAAGCAGGAGAAACTGCCGTTACCAGCACCAATGCTGCCTCTTCCTCTTGTAGCTGGGGAATCACAGGAGCCCAGACTGGCCTCGCCAGCACTTGGAACAGCACCAATACGACAAGCACTGAAGTCTTTACAGTCCATTATTAAAGGTGAGAGCAGTCTATATACAACACATTCACTCTTACAGGAAACATGTGAATCTATATTACTTATCTGACTAATTGCATTTCACTTGCTTTCTTAGCAACAAGGGAGAAAGGTGCAGAGAGTGATCCACATGATCGCAACCATTCCCAGAGGAATTCAGGCAAACAAAAAGGTCATTTACCTGGCAGTATCATTCCAATCACACTCTTTTCTCTGAGATAAAACTAATTATTGCTGATGATAACTACTCCTGATGTACAGTACCAGTCAAAAGTTTGGATACACCAATAATTCCAGTTTTTTAAATGTATTTGTACATAGTAGAATAATAGTGAAGACATCAACACTATGAAATAACACATGGCATCATGTAGTAACCAGAAAAAGTGTTAAACAAATCAAATATATTTTATATTTCAGATTCTTTAAAGTAGCGACCCTTTGGCTTGATGACAGCTTTGCAGACTCTTGGCATTCTCTCAACCAGTTTCATGAGGAATGCTTTTCCAACAGTCTTGAAGGAGTTCCCACATACCCTGAGCACTTGTTGGCTGCTTTTCCTTCACTCTGCTGTCCAACTCATCCCAAACCATCTCAATGACGTTGAGGTCGGTGATTGTGGAGACCAGGTCATCTGATGCAGCGCTCCATCACTCTCCTTGGTCAATTGCCCTTACACAGCCTGGAGGTGAGTTTTGGGTGCTTGTCTTGTTGAAAAACAAATGATAGTCCCACTAAGCGCAAATGAGATGGGATGGCATATCGCTGTAGAATGCTGTGGTAACCAAGCTGGTTAAGTTTGCCTTGAATTCTAAATAAATCACCATGCTTCTACACCCGTATTGCTTGCTGTTTGGGGTTTTAGGCTGGGTTTTTGTACAGCACTTTGAGATATCAGCTGATGTACGAAGGGCTATATGAATACATTTGATTTGATTTGAATCACCCGACAGTGTCACCAGGAAAGCACCAGCACACCACCTCCTCCATGCTTCACGGTGGCGAGCCACACATGCGAAGATATTCCCATCACCTACTCTGCGTCTCACAAAGACACAGCGGTTGGAACCAAAAATCACAAATTTGGACATCAGACCAAAGGACAGATTTCCACCGGTCTAATGTCCATTGCTCGTGTTTCTTGGCCCAAGCAAGTCTCCTCTTCTTATTGATGACCGTTAGTAGCAATTCGACCATGAATGCCTGATTCACGCAGTCTCCTCTGAACAGTTGATGTTGAGATGTCTGTTACTTAAACTCTGTGAAGTGTTTATTTGGGCTGCAATCTGAGGTGCAGTTAACTCTAATGAACTTATCCTCTGCAGCAGAGGTAACTCTGGGTCTTCCTTTCCTGTGGTGGTCCTCATGAGAGCCAGTTTCATCATAGTGCTTGAGAGTTTTTGCAACCGCATTTGAAGAAACTTGAAATTTTCCAGATTGACTGACCTTCATGTCTTAAAGTAATGATAGACTGTCATTTATCTTCTTGACATTTTATGGACTTGGTCTTTTACCAAATAAGGCTATCTTCTGTTTACCACCCCTACCTTGTCACAACACAACTGATTGGCTCAAACGCATTAAGAAGAAAATAAATTACACAAATTAACAAGGCACACCTGTTAATTGAAATGCATTCCAGTTGCCTACCTCATGAAGCTGGTTGAGAGAATTCCAAGAGTGTGCAAAGCTCCCATCAACACAAAGGGTGTCTACTCTGAAGAATCTGAAATATAAAATATATTTTGATTTGTTTAACACAATTCCATATGTGTTATTTCATAGTTTTGGTGTACAAATAAAGAAAAGCCCTTAGGTGTGTCCAAACTTTTGACTGGTACTGTATGTTGTGGTGTGTAAACTGTAAAAAAAACTGCATTTTAATATTCTGATGAAATGGGTCTGTCTAGAGCAAAGATGACCAGGTGAGTCAGAGGAGATCGAGACAGGACCAAATTAAAAGCAAAGAGACTCTTGTGAAGGAACTGGAAGATTTGCTAAAGCAGGATGGTACAATATTATTCATTATAGACCCATCTTTTCTGTCTACATAATTTAAGCATTATTTGTTGATTCTATCATTACTTGCTAATAGAATGACTCTTAAAGGCCTTTTCATTCCTATATTTTTCAGGGTCTAGCTTTTTAATTCCTGTCATCGGGGTCTACTGCCAGAGGTGTAAGGAGTTCTTTGAAGACATGACCACTGCTGAGAGCCACGCAGCAACACTCCACTGGGATGAGATTAGCATGGCAAGTACATTTTTTTTAACCTTTATTTAACTAGCAGCTATAAAAAAAACAAAATAAATACAGTTGAAGTCGGAAGTTTACATACACGTTAGCCAAATACATTATTTTAAGAATGTGAAATGTCAGCATAATAGTAGAGAGATGATTTATTTCAGCTTTTATTTCTTTCATCACATTCCCAGTGGGTCAGAAGTTTACATACACTCAATTCGTATTTGGTAGCATTGCCTTTAAATTGTTTAACTTGGGTCAAACGTTTCGGGTAGCCTTCCACAAGCTTCCCAGAATATGTTGGGTGAATTTTGGCCCATTCCTCCTGACAGAGCTGGTGTAACTGACTCAGGTTTGTAGGCCTCCATGCTCGCGCACGCTTTTCAGTTCTGCCCACAAATTTTCTATAGGATTGAGGTCAGGGCTTTGTAATGGCCACTCCAATACGTTGACTTTGTTATCCTTAAGCCATTTTGTCACAACTTTGGAAGTATACCTGGGGTCATTGTCCATTTGGAAGACCCATTTGTAACCAAGCTTTAACTTCCTGACTGATGTCTTGAGATGTTGCTTCAATATATCCACATCATTTTCCTACCTCATGATGCCATCTATTTTGTGAAGTGCAACAGTCCTTCCTGCAGCAAAGCACCCCCACAACATGATGCTACCACCCCCGTGCTTCACGGTTGGGATGGTGTTCTTCGGCTTGGAAGCGTCCCCCTTTTTCCTCCAAACATAACAATGGTCATTATGGCCAAACAGTTCTAAAGGAGGGTCAGTTTTATAAACTTTTCTCCAATACTATAGAGCCATTACCATGTCGATCAACGCTCAAATAGAAACCTAGTTAACACCCCCGATTTTGACATCAACACAGTCGCTACAGTCCCATTACTTTTCTTTGTAGCCTCGTTTGAATGTTGCGGTTGCGCACATACGGAATGGGCTGAGTTTACGTTAGCTAGCTTACGTGTAATAACGCTTCACTAATGCAGTTATCAAATGTGGCAGGACACAATGAAGGTGGCTTCGGCAGAGTGGACAACCGACTCAATCAGAAAGTTGAGCAGGTAAAGACAATTTTGGACTCGCTATCCACGGTAACAGCTACCTACAAAATTAACAGTAATAATGGTTTGTTACCGTATTGAATCTGTTCAATTTTGTTTGCTAGTATTTGAGTAACCAGAGTGGAAAATATGTTGACATTTCTTCAATGGCGGAAGACCTTCAGAGATTCCACAGGTGAGGTTTATTTGACATAATTTCCCCCTGTACTCTTTCCACAGCTTTGCCTTTCTGAACACCTTCAGGGTTTATGCACATAAATAAAAGGTTAAATAAAATAAATAACTAGGCTTAATATTGTATCCTCAGCATGGACTATGGCAGGCGAAACAAGACTGCATTCAGGATTCAGGTGGAAAAAGGTCAGCAAAAACCTTTTCTTCATACAGATAACCAATCTATTATTTGACTTCGGAAGCCATTTTTGATAGTTTAATATTGCCACTGACGATCACAATATTTTCTTGCCTTTTGGCGAAAGTATGTTAGCCTGTCTCTCCGAGAGAAAACCAGATATTATTATTCTCGCTTCCTTTTCCCTTCTAGTCCATGGAGTGATATGCAATGAATCTGGACTGACAGATCTGGAGAACAAGCACTTAGCCAAGAGAGCCAAACACAGTCAGAAGGATGCTGGGTAAGGGTCACGCCATCTGCTCATAACCTTTTTGATTTGTCAATGCACCTGAGTGGCGTGACTAAACTGTTCATATTCTGGTATTTTACAGTGATGGCAGCAGTAACTCGGATGAAATGAGGAACTTCCCGAACAACTGTTACATAATCCTCTACTACCTCTTCCCGTAGAATTAATCTGTCAGTGTAACAGTATAATTTTAAACCGTCCCCTCGCCCATACCCGGGCGCGAACCAGGGACCTTCTGCACACATCAACAACAGTCACCCACGAAGCATCGTTATCCATCGCTCCACAAAAGCCGCGGCCCTTGCAGAGCAAGGGGAAACACTACTCAGAGCAAGTGACGTAACCGATTGAAACGCTATTTAGCGCACACCGCTAACTAAGCTAGCCGTTTCACATCCGTTACATCAGGTGTACCATCATTAGCTGTTGCTTATTACCATGTAATATAATAAATGGCAAAGAGCTTCAGGATGATATGCTAATAGACTAAACTTGTTTTTCCTTCTGATTATCCCTTGTCTGACCAGCCCATCAACCTCATGTCCCTGTACAAGAAGGGTAACCCAGAGAGTGGGACTTCTCCCAAGAGGGAACAGTCTGCATCAGACAGCCCTGCCCAGGCTCAGTCCACCCCTCATAGTTGTGGCACCAAGGTGTCTGCAGGGGGGTGGTTCAAATATTTCAAATATATTTCGTTTTTATATTATTTAGTGTTAGGGATAGAAAGCAGGCATGGGAGGCTAGGCTAGTCATTTGTGTTGAATCATTTTTGGGGGATGTCACTTTGCAACTGGTTGGCAGTAATACAAGGTGACGGGTCAGGTTATAGGCTTGATTTTATAATTTTAAACCCATCTCAATGTGACGTGGATTTTAAAGGAATAGTCTGTGAGAGAGACTGATGTAAAACAAAAATATGGTGGAAGTGAAACGGGACCTGTGCTGCTAACAGTGTAGCTTCTTTCCCTGTCACCATACTGGGCTCAAACCAGTGGTCCTCTGCCCGTAGACACACGTGACCGTCCTACTTGACAACATACCAACCGTTTGAGCTATAGAAAAATATCTTCATTCAATAGCTCATCCGCGACATTTCAAGCTTGCTGTGGAGTGCGCCTACGGTACATTCTTAACTCCGTTACATTCACTCCTTTTAAACTCACTACACAGCGAGCGACCCCAGCCGTTGAGCTGAGCCCAACAGCCGATTTGGGTCATGGCACCAGTGAAATAAATGGACGTCAGTGTGCTGCTACTCAGTTATTTATTTTACTCATTATTATCTATCCTGATGCCTAGTCTCTTTACCATGCCTTCATGTACATATCTACCTCAAATACCTACCTCGTACCGCTGCACATTGATCTGGTACTCCCTGTATATAGCTCCATTCTTGTGTATTTTATTTTATTCCTCTTGTTACTATTTTAAAACTGCATTGTTGGGAAGGGCTCGTACGCAAGCATTTTACAGTAAAGTCTACAACAGTTGTATTAGACTCATGTGACAATTTGATTTACTTGACAACGTACCAATCGTTTGAGCTATCGAAAAAGACCTAATCAATAGCTCCATCAGCAACATTACATAACTCTGTTTCAGAGCAAAACTCTTTCGCCCATGTTTACACCAATCCACTGCTTTTTAACTTTAGTAGAAAAGGCAGAATCTAGTAGGTAACCTAGAGACCTTTTATGTCTTTCTGTTATCTAGTGATCGCCAGTAATAGGGATGCACAAGCTAGGCCTATTTGAAACATTGCCATCTCCCAGCCACATTTACCTGCCAGATTCAGTAACTAGACAATCTTCAAAAAGCTTAGGTTTTTGGCTGAAGTTTAGAAAAAATCTAATTGAACATAATTCATGATGGATTTTAGTTAGTTTTGTAGTCAAGTATAATAGTTTTAGTTTTTCAAACGGGTTTGTTCATTATTTTGTTTTAATTATTTTTTGTTTATTATAATAACCTTGGTCTGCATGTTGTCCATATGTATCTGGTGGTGTGATTACATTTTTTTCCTCACTACTGTGCAAAACCTCTTTTTACACATTTCCTGGAAAAATCTGCAAATAATATAGTGGTTTCTAGGTGACTTATTCATTTCCCTCTGCGTTACCAGGAAAGGGAGTTGCCCTTGCTGAAGGTGTCTGCGCCAGAGCTGGTGTATGGGGTGTCAGGGGAGTCTGAGCAGAAGCTGAGAGAGCTGTTTGAGCAGGCTGTGGTAAGTGTCACTCCTAAGTAGGGCTGACACCATTTAGTCGATTGTTTGGTGGATAGGCTTTTGGTCGAGCAGTCGCAAATATACAGTGCATCTGAAAAGTATTCAGACCCCTTGACTTTTTCAAAATGCAATACAGCCTTATTTTAAAATGGATTACATTTGATTTTTCCTATCAGTCAACACACAATACCTCATAATGACGAAGCAAAAACAGGTTTAGACATTTTTGCAAATGTATATTAAAAAATATATATTTTACATAAGTATTCAGACCCTTTATTCAGTACTTTGTTGAAGCACCTCTGACAGAAATTACAGCCTTGACTCACTCCAAGGGTATGACACTACAGGCTTGGCACACCTGTATTTGGGGAGTTTCTCTCATTCTTTTCTGCAGATCCTCTCAAGCTCTGTCAGGTTGGATGGAGAGCGTCACTGCACAGCTATTTTCAAGTCTCCAAAGATGTTAGATTGGGTTCAAGTCTGTGCTCTGGCTGGGCATCTCAAGGACATCGAGACTTGTCACGAAGCCACTCCTGCCTTGTCCTGTTGGAAGGGGAACCGTCACCCCAGTCTGAGGAGCAGGTTTTCATCAAGGATCTCTCTGTACTTTGCTCCGTTCATCATTCCCTTGATCCATTCAGGCCAAAGAGTTCAATATTGGTTTCATCAGACCAGAGAATCTTGTTTCTCATAGTCTGAGAGTCTTTAGGTGCCTTTGGCAAACTCCAAGAAGGCTGTCATATGCCTTTTACTGAGGAGTGGCGTCTGTCTGGCCACTACTGTAAAGGCCTGATTGGTGGAGTGCTGCTGAGATGGTTGTCCTTCTGGAAGGTTCTCCCATCTACACAGAGGAACTCTGGAGCTCTGTCAGAATGGCCATCGGGTTCCTGGTCACCTCCCTGACCAAGGCCCTTTCCCCCCCGATTACGCAGCTTAGCTGGGAGGCCAGCTCTAGGAAGAGTTTGGTAGTTCCAAACTTCTTCCATTCTAAGAATGATGGTGGCCATTGTATTCTTGAGGACCTTCGATGCTGCAGATGTTACCATTCCCCAGATCTGTGCCTTGACACAATCCTGTCTCAGTGCTCTACGGACAATTCCTTCAACCTCATGGCTTGGTTTTTGCTCTGACATGCACTGTCAACTGTGAGACCTTATATATAGACAGGTGTGTGCCTTTCCAGATTATGTCCAATCAATTGAATTTACCACAGGTGGACTCCAAGTTGTAGAAACATCTCAAGGATGATTAATGGAAACAGAATGCACCTGAGCTCAATTTCGAGTCTCAAAGTTCCAACTTTCGGAACCAAGATGTTTTGTTGTTGTTGGGGAAAGCCCTACTCCTGAGTCCTTACTGTCAGGCTGCTACACAGGTTTTTTAAATGTCATTTTACAGAAAACTGCGGCTTTTTTTAAGGACAGCTTGCTCAAACTAACAATTCTGGTCATTTTACCCTTGAAGACCAGCTCCCCCTGCATCCTGTTCCTTGATGAGATTGATGCCATCACTCCTAAGAGAGGTGGCATCCAAGGACACGGAGAGATGGATTGTTTCTCAGCTGCTCACTTGCATGGATGGTGAGAGATGCTAGTGGAATACATTTGTTGATTTCATAATTTAGTACTTATGATAAAAATATCAATATGACATATTTTGTTGGCAGGCTTGGGAGAGGATCAATTCATGTTCTCTGGTACTTTTGGTTGAAGTTCATCGTCCCTTCACTCATCGATATGTTCCTCCAGACCTGAACTCTTTAGCTGTCACAGCCCAGGTGATGGTTATTGGTGCCACCAAACGGCCAGGCTCTCTGGACCCAGCGCTACGCCGGGCTGGACGCTTTGACAAAGAAATCTGTCTGGGGATACCTGACGAAGCAGCTCGTCTCAGGTGAGTGGGCTTGTCTCCTATAATAATAGTGGTGTTGACAAGAATGTGGTTGCTAGCTCTGGTGTTGCAACTGTAAGTCACCCGCCATGTGTTGATTCCTGCTCTCAGAATTCTGAAGACCCTTTGTCGGAAGCTGAAGCACCCTGAGGACTTTGGCTACCGGCAGCTGGCCCGTCTGACCCCTGGGTATGTGGGAGCTGAACTCATGGCGCTGTGCCGCGAGGCCGCCATGAGCGCCGTCGACAGGGTCCTGCTGGAGATGCAGGACAAGAACCAGGGGCTGGTCCCCAAGGCGGAGGGGAGAGGAGAGTCAGAAGGGCCTCAGGGCGCATGTCCTCTCCAACAGGGCTCAGAGGTCCAGGAGGTAGCAGGTGATGAGAGCTGTCGGCTTTAGCAGACACAGAAGGCCAGGAGATGACAGACCTAAGCAACGTACCACAGAGAGATGAGCAGCAGCCTCTGGCCACAGAGACAATCTTCAGGGTGATATATTTGACTCCATAAGCGTAGACTAGTTGTGTTTTTCACCAGGGCAGAATGCTGTACATAGTATGGGATCCACTATTCCCTCTGACCATTAAGGTGGGATGTTCACCAGATTCAGTGGTGTGAAAATGTTCCACTTCTGTCTTTACCACCAGGGGGAGCTGTGTCACCTGCTGTCTCTGCTGAGGAGCAGTGAATCTCTGTCTGACGAACAGATGGCTGGCCTGTGCATCCTCATGTCAGACATCCAGGGCTCACTGGCCAGCGTGCAGCCCTCTGCTAAGAGTGAAGGCTTGGCAGGCTGGAAGGATGTGGGGGGTCCTGCATGACATCCGCGAAGAGCTCACCATGGCCCTCCTGGTGGGTATCGCCTCGATAGGCCTGAAACAAAATATCTAATATGTTGGGCTCAGTGTTAGCCACTGCGCACCAACATATTAAGATTTGGACTTAATTTGAGCCAGGAGTTTTTCTGGTCAGGTCACATGGTCAGGAAAAACTCCTTGCCTCCTCCTTAAAGTATAATTGACCAGTTCCTTTGCTCTTGTAGCATCTAAGTTGGTCAAGTTCAATATCAACCTCTATCGTGGTTAGCTCTTTAAGAAACATTAAACCATCTACTCTAAAAGCACAACACCATACAGCAATTGTCCCCACCCTAGAAGGTATTGTCATCAGAACAAAGGAAATATACCTGTTCTGAGCATGTCATTTAGATCAATAGGGATTGACAGTGGGAACTTAACCATATATAATTGGCTTCCTCACCAACAACATGGTAGTTTGACTCGACTGTTATGATTTGAATAAGTAGCAACACAAGGAACCATATGTTCTCTTTGGGTTCATTTAACAACCGCATGATGTCAGTCAATTTACTCGGTCAATAGCAGTGTTCACAGAGTTAATGGCACATTGTAAATGGGGCCGGGACGATATCATTATCTATATATTTTTTCCATGGCAAAAATTAAAACGAGAAGCTGTCCGAACTCATTGGTTCTTTAAAAACCTGCTGTATGTAAAGTATTGTGTGCTACAGCTTGGAAAATACATTTGACTCTGGGTGACAACATAATGGTGTTTGTTTCTAACATTAGGGCTGTTTTGTCAGTGTTTTGTCTGCTTGCTACAATACTAACGAGTATAGTGATACTAGTATCATCTCGTCCCTAATTGTAAATGTTATATATACATTAAAATTGTATGACAGGCCTTTTAACTCTATCTAGCTCTAAACACCAGATTCAGACTGGATTGTGGTAGGGTGTATTTCAAATTTGATTTGTCACATGTGGAGACTACAACAGGTGTGGTAGACCTTACAGTGAAATGCTTACTTACAAACCCTTAACCAACAATGTCGTTTTAAGATAAATAAGTGTTAAAGTATTTACTAAAATAAACTGAAGTAAAAAATAAGAAAAATAACAAATAGTTAAGTAGCAACAATAAAATAACAGTAGCGAGGCTATATGCAGGGTGTACTGGTGCGAGGGCACAGGTTAGTCAAGGTAATTGAGATAATGTGTACATGTAAGTAGAGGTAAAGTGACTACGCATGGATAATAAACAGAGTAGCAGCAGAGTAAAAATGGGGGTGGGGGGACAATGCAAATAGTCCTGGTAGCATGCCAGCATTCATTCAATGTTGTTGACATCAGAAGGAATGCTGTGGTAGTGTGCTGTTTAGATGAATAAGGGCAGTGTGTGTGTAACTTTGTGTGTGTCCATAGGCCCATGTGCGTTCTCCTGAGCAGTTCAAAGCTCAGTGCTCCTGCAGGGGTGTTGCTAGCTGGGCCTCCAGCAGGCTGTGGAAAGACCCTGCTGGCCAAGGTACCATTTGCCAGCTGCTAAAATAAGTGGAATGTTTTAGGCTTGTTTTAAGTAATTAATCATTTAAAACAGTATACCATTTTCTCTTATTTCAGGCTGTTGCCAATGAGTCTGAACTTAACTTCATCTCTGTCAAGGGGCCAGAGATGCTGAACATGGTGAGACGTTCAGCTATACAGATTCCTGGAGTGCCTCGACGTCACTCTTTTCCCTGTGATCCTTTGCCCTGTCCAGTAATATTGCCTCTGTGTTGGTAGATCTGCTGAAATGTATATTTGTAACTGAAGTGCCCCACTGAAATCAATAGCATCGCCGTAGCTCTCGAAAGCGTTCTCACAGAGAGCAGGCTTAATTGATCCAACAGCCTTTTTCTTAACCTTTATTTAACCAGGCAAGTCGGTTAAGAACAAATTCTTATTTTCAATGACGGCCTAGGAACAGTAAGTTAAGTGCCTGTTCAGGGGCAGAACGACAGATTTGTACCTTGCAAGTTCAAACCCCCGAGCTGACAACCTTCCGGTTACTAGTCCAACGCTCTAACCACTAGGCTACTCTGCCACCCCAAAAAAAGTATTGTGCATTATTTACTTGGAGAGGGCTCCCGTTACCTGTAGTCACAGACATCAATAACCTTAATTGGCATTACATCAGATACCTTTCACACTGGGAGGTAAGATTCCTAACTCATGCCCACTGACTTTATATAATGTGAAGTAAAACACAAAGGATCCGGGGGACCTGAATTATTATCTTTGCATTATGTAGCTAAGATATTTTTGTGTCTCTTTTATTCAAGCTGTGCGTTTCGACATGAGTTAGACATCGTTGTGTCTCTTGTCCCTCCGTAGGTCGGAGAGAGCGAGCGATGAGATTGACTCACTGTGCCCCTGCTGCATACGGTGAGAGGGGCCAATAATCCGCAATCTGATGGTCACCATCGTTTGAATGGAGGTGGATGAGAATAGTATTGTTGACATGTGGGTAATGGTGGCGGTGTCCTCAGTCTGGAGCCAGTGTCTGTGTGGTCAACCAGCTGCTTACTGAGATGGACGGACTGGAGGCAACAGACCAGGAGGACGTCTGGCATAATTTCACTCCCTCACTGACATGGATATTCACAAAGATTATTATTCAGTGTTTTGGGGTATGATTATATTGACACATGTACAGTTTTGTATACTTGTATGAAGCTACAGTGCTTTGCGAAAGTATTCGGCCCCCTTGAACTTTGCGACCTTTTGCCACATTTCAGGCTTCAAACATAAATATATAAAACTGTATTTTTTTGTGAAGAGTCAACAACAAGTGGGACACAATCATGAAGTGGAACCACATTTATTGGATATTTAAAACTTTTTAACAAATCAAAAACTGAAAAATTGGGCGTCTTTTTTTGAACCTTTATTCAACCAACAAGCAAAATTATTCAGCCCCTTTACTTTCAGTGCAGCAAACTCTCTAGAAGTTCAGTGAGGATCTCTGAATGATCCAATGTTGACCTAAATGACTAATGATGATAAATACAATCCACCTGTGTGTAATCAAGTCTCCGTATAAAAGCACCTGCACTGTGATAGTCTCAGAGGTCCGTTAAAAGCGCAGAGAGCATCATGAAGAACAAGGAACACACCAGGCATGTCCGAGATACTGTTGTGAAGAAGTTTAAAGCCGGATTTGGATACAAAAAGATTTCCCAAGCTTTAAACATCCCAAGGAGCACTGTGCAAGCGATAATATTGAAATGGAAGGAGTATCAGACCACTGCAAATCTACCAAGACCTGGCCGTCCCTCTAAATTTTCAGCTCATACAAAGGAGAAGACTGATCAGAGATGCAGCCAAGAGGCCCATGATCACTCTGGATGAACTGCAGAGATCTACAGCTGAGGTGGGATACTCTGTCCATAGGACAACAATCAGTCGTATATTGCACAAATCTGGCATTTATGGAAGAGTGGCTTGAAGAAAACCAGTTCTTAAAGATATCCATAAAAAGTGTCATTTAAAGTTTGCCACAAGCCACCTGGGAGACACACCAAACATGTGGAAGAAGGTGCACTGGTCAGATGAAACCAAAATTGAACTTTTTGGCAACAATGCAAAACGTTATGTTTGGCGTAAAAGCAACACAGATAATCACCCTGAACACACCATCCCCACTGTCAAACATGGTGGTGGCAGCATCATGGTTTGGGCCTGCTTTTCTTCAGCAGGGTCAGGGAAGATGGTTAAAATTGATGGGAAGATGGATGGAGCCAAATACAGGACCATTCTGGAAGATAACCTGATGGAGTCTGCAAAAGACCTGAGACTGGGACGGAGATTTGTCTTCCAACAAGACAATGATCCAAAACATAAAGCAAAATCTACAATGGAATGGTTCAAAAATAAACATATCCAGGTGTTAGACCAAGTCAAAGTCCAGACCTGAATCCAATCGAGAATCTGTGGAAAGAACTGGAAACTGCTGTTCACAAATGCTCTCCATCCAACCTCACTGAGCTCGAGCTGTTTTGCAAGGAGGAATGGGAAAAAATTTCAGTCTCTCGATGTGCAAAACTGATAGAAACATACCCCAAGCAACAAAGTATTAACTTAAGGGGGCTGAATAATTTTGCACGCCCAATTTTTCAGTTTTTGATTTGTTAAAAAAGTTTGAAATATCCAATAAATGTCGTTCCACTTCATGATTGTGTCCCACTTGTTGTTGATTCTTCACAAAAAATACAGTTTTATATTTAACATTTAACATTTAAGTCATTTAGCAGACGCTCTTATCCAGAGCGACTTACCAATTGGTGCATTCACCTTATGACATCCTATCTTTATGTTTGAAGCCTGAAATGTGGCAAAAGGTCGCAAAGTTCAAGGGGGCCGAATACTTTCGCAAGGCACTGTAAAATCAAAATCATTGAAGTCATTCACCATTAGTGACGCTGTCCCTGTAGATATTATTGACCCTGCTGTGCTGAGACCAGGCCGTCTGGACAAGACCCTGTATGTGGGCCTCCCACCTCCGTCAGACCGACACGCCATCTTAATCACCATCACCAGGGTAACGTGGAATGCCATGGATGGAAGCTCACGATGTAAATGGTCCATGAGCCTCTCATAATGTTTGTTGCTGGGAGAAGGGTTGTTTCGTGATTACTGTGTCTGTCATAGGGGGGAAGCAAACCTCATCTGGAGCAGGACGTGAGTCTGGAAGAAATTGCCTGTGACGTGCACAGTGACTGCTTTGCGTGAGTGTCCCAGAGAAGGAAGGAGGGAGCAAAATGCATCTAAACCTGTCTGTCTGCTCCCCCGGGAGAAATAAAACCCACTCCCTTAGAACACCCTGATGGTTTTGTTACAGATGTTCATGCCGCCTTCCTCAACACAGTGGCTATAATAACCCAGTGGATATGATGTGTTTGAGTGTATGTGTAATGTGTGTCTGTGTTCCATGCAGTTGGGCAGACCTGTCTGCGTTGGTGAGGGAAGCCTCTGTCAATGCTCTGAGAGCCTACCTCCTGACTCAACCCAACCCATCTTACACAGGTAATACTGGCCTAAAGACATCTACCGTAATTTCCGGACTATAAGCCGCTACTTTATTCCCACACTTTGAACCTCGCGGTTTATACAATGACGCGGCTAATTTATGGATTTTTCCCGCTTTCACAAGATTCATGCTGCCAAAAAACTGAGCACCGTCACATAATGTGACGTCATTTTTGTTACAAGCCGTGTTTCGTTAAAGCCTATTTATTTTTGTTACAAGCCGTGTTTCGTTTAAAGGCTGTGTAAAGTTCATTTGTTTCAATGTACCGGTAGGCACCTGCGGCTTATAGACATGTGTGGCTTATTTATGTACAAAATACATCTTTTTTAATAATTCAGTGGGTGCGGTTTATATTCAGGTGCGCTTAATAGTCCAGCAATTACGGTAGGTCCTCTCTGCCTCTTTACTCTTTTTATTGTTTTATGGAACACTGCAAACTTGGTTTTCTGCTCACATGCAGTTCCCCATGTCTGCCATTTAGAAAGCTGGATTTCTGTTTACAATGCTTTCTAAGGCAAGATAAGTACCGTAGCCAAGGTCATAGCAATTGTACAGTATCCTCCACCAGGGATTTGCGCTATTAGCCTCAAGGTCACCAGTCCACTTCCGCTCCATCTGAGTGTGTACTTATTAACCCCTCAGGTCATAGCTACTCCAACGGCCCTGTGGCCGACATCAGGGTCAGCAAGCAGAACTTTGAGGACGCCTTCAAGAAAGTACGGCCGCCTGTGTCTAGAAAGGTGAGATGCATTGGGACATGGACATATGAATGACTGCACAGACATGCAAGGGGAAGAAATGGCACAGCAGCCATATTCGGAGGGGGCGTGGATGACCACACACCCTACCAGTCAAATCTCCTGCACTGTCATCATTTATCCAGTGAGTGACTCGCCTCGAATCCAAATAGATTAGATTTGTGTTTCTGGTAATGGCTTGTTGAGTTGCCTCGGTCATCCTTAGGATCAGCATTCCTAAATGTGGTCATTAACAATGGAGGGGGTCAGCACATTATTCCCACACAGCCTCAGGGGGTTTGTGGACTCTGGGGAACTAACTGTTCCATAATTACTATTTCCATCCCTATTTGCATACAGATGTACATCTTTATCTTTTGCCCTATTTTCTCCCCAATTTCGTGGTTTCTAATTGGTAGTCTTGTCTCATTACTGCAACTCTCATACGGACACGGGAGAAGCGGCATACTCCGAAACACGACCCAACCGAGACGAAACCCAAAATTACACTCTCCATCCTTACCTTGGAAGGTCACTGTCTCTGCACTGATCGCCTGTGAGTGAGACAACGCTAGTTAGCCATCTCTCAGAATAACGGGGCGTGGTTTAGGCTTAACTGCGTTGGGGGGAGAGAGAGAAAATCATAAGGATTTTTAATGATTTAAACAAATGCACTTTATTGTCCCCTCTCTATAGGACCAGCATATGTATGAGCAGCTAAAGGAATCTCTTATGATGATTTGACCAGAGTCCTTCAGAATGGAGGATATCAGTGGCAAGGACCAACTGTTTCGACACCTTGACATTTTGACTATATTAACTTTTTGGAGAATTGCTGTTTTCTAATCCAAACCATGGATTACTGTATGTAATGACAAGTTCAAACAGGTGCCATTAATACAGGTGAGCCTGTCCACTCGTTACAGGTCTGTGAGAGCCAGAAATCATGATTGTTTGTAGGTGACCAAATACTTATTTTCCACCACAATTTGCAAATAAATTCATAAAAAATCCTACAATGTGATTTTCTGGATTTTTTTTCTTCTAATTTTGTCTGTCATAGTTGAAGTGTACCTATGATGAAAACTACAGGCCTCTCTCATCTTTTTAAGTGGGAGAACTTGCACAATTGTTGGCTGACTAAATACTTGTTTGCCCCACTGTATACCCAAGATCCACCACAATCTTACATCTGTAAACTGATCTTCCATGAGACAATTACCTCTCTCCTTTTACACCCAGGCTGACAGTAAATTACTCATACTAGGGACAATGTAAGGTCTTGAATCAGGTCAACACCTGCAAGGCTGCGGGGCCCAATCGTATTCCAGGGTGCATTCTCAGAGCATGCGGAGAACAGTTGACAGGCATATTCACAGTCATTTTCAACCTCTCCTATGGATGAGCAATGACCGAGTGGCATAGGCAAGATGCAATAGATGGTATGAAATACAATAAATACATATGAGATGAGTAATGCAAGATATGTAAACATTATTAAAGTGCCATTATTAAAGTGACTAGTGATCCATTTATTAAAGTGGCCAATGATTTCAAGTCTGTATGTAGGCAGCAGCCTCTCTGTGTTAGTGATGGCTTTTAAACAGTCTCATGGCCTTGAGATAGATAGAAGCTGTTTTTCAGTCTCTCGGTCCCAGCTTTGATGCACCTGTACTGACCTCGCCTTCTGGACGGTAGAGGGGTGAACAGGCAGTGGCTCGGGTGGTTGTTGTCCTTGATCTTTTTGGCCTTCCTGTGAAATCGGGTGCTGTAGGTGTCCTGGAGGGCAGGTAGTTTGCCCTGGATGTGTTGTTCAGACCGCACCACCCTCTGGAGAGCCCTACTTTTGTGTGCGGTGCAGTTGCCATACCAGGCAGTAATACAGTCCGACAGGATAATCTCAATTGTGCATCTGTAAGAGATTGTGAGGATTTTAGGTGACAAGTCAAATTTCTTCAGTCTCCTGTCTGTGGAGGGTACTATGGTGTTGAATGCTGAGCTGTAGTCAATGAATAGCATAATTATTTGTTTTACCCCTTCTCCTCAATTTCGTGGTATCCAATTGGTAGTTACAGTCTTGTACAGACTCAGGAGAGGCAAAGGTCGAGAGCCGTACGTCCTCCTAAACACAACCCAACCAAGCCAAGCTACTTCTTGACACAATGCCCACTTAACCCGGGAGCCAGCGGCATTCCCGGCCCAGCATGCATTTGTAACTTGTGTGCTGCTATAACCCTGCTTTAGCTACTGTCATCTAGTATGCTAAATATTTTCATAAAGAAACTGATAAAACACACAGGTGAAAAATAAAGGTGACTTACAAAGAAGAGGAGGACCAAGAGCAAGAGTGGGAGTGTGGTGATGTAGTGTCTACAGCTAAAGAATCATTGTGGAATCTGAAAAGACAAGTATCCCGAAAGCATGATGCTGTACATACTATGTGCACATGCTAACAGAAAGGAACGGCGGTGGGTAGCCACATAGCTAAGTGTGTCATTGTAGCTGAGTATTTATAGATTATAAATCCTATCTCTTAAAGGTTTTGTTTATGTTCTTTCTAGTATCTACACAATAGGCCATAATTGATTTTGGCCCAATAGGCCTGGCATATTACCTCTTTGAAGGAGCTTTCCATTGGGTTATTTTGCCCAAAAATCTTTAGGCCAACCAAAAGAAAAACAAAAAATAAACAACTAGGCATCCCTGCCCAGTCTGGCAAGAGTGGCCCGAAGGGTGTTTAGCATCCCCAGTGGTTCTGCAAACGCAGAGAGGATATTCTCTACTGCTGGCCTGCTCTCCAGGCACCATCACGAGCCTGAAGCCATACTCTGGCCAAACTCATGTTACTAAAAATGAATTCACAGGCACTTTGGACTGTTTTTTTGTTGAATTTGTATTTCATTCTAAGTAAGTCACAGCCTATATGCCCAATTTATAAACTATAATGATTTAATACAACAAAATGTTGTTTAAATGCTGAGCGCTTTATGTCCCAGCCAGTCTACTGTGTCTACTGTGTCGCACTCGCAAATGCTTCATAATGTATTTCTTTGTAGACTATAGCCTTGAAATAATTGAAATAATATAACCTAAATAATACATTTTCAATCCTTCTTAGGTTCCCTGTCTGGCTCCTGACCTATTTAGTGTATATTTGTATATTTGCTGTATTATATAGTCATAGAGTCACCTTTTCCTGTTTATTAAAATACCTTTCATTCAAATCCAAAGGTTGTAATACTTCAAAACCAAATGGTAGGTCAACTTAGTCACAAAAATAGATGGGTGTTGGTTAAATTGTAATTTTAATGAATGGAGCTAATTTGGAGCGGCAGTTTTGTTTTCTTTTTGAGAGAGGAGCGTTTTTTAGCTGAGCGGTTAGAAAGGACGTGTGCAAGCAAGTCTTTCCAACTGCTTATCTCTGCTCACATACTCTGACTCCAACACCAACATTAAGTTTGCTGACGACACAACGGTGGTAGGCCTGATCACCGACAACGATGAGACCGCCTATAGGGAGGAGGTTGGCAGTGTGGTGCCAGGACAACAACCTCTCCCTCAATGTGGGCAAGAAAAAGGAGTATATCGTGGACTATAGGAAACAGAGGGCCGAACACACCCCCATGCACATCGATGGGGCTGTAGTAGAGCTGGTCGAGAGCTTCAAGTTCCTCGGTGTCCAGATCACCGAGGACACCTCAGGAGACTGTAAAAAATTGCCATGGGCCCTTAGATCCTCAAAAAGTCTACAGCTGCATGCACCATTGAGAGCATTTTGTCTGGCTGCATCACCACTTCATATGGCAATTTCTCAACAACCGACTGCAAGGCTCTGCAGAGGGTAGTGCGTACGGCCCAGTTCATCACTGGGGCCGAACTCCCTGCCAACAAGGACCTCTTAACCCGGCGGTGTCAGAGGAAGACATTACAAATGGTCAAAGACTCCTGCCACCCAAGTCATTGAGTGTTCTCCCTGCTACCACATGTCAAGTGGTACCGGAGTGTTGAGTCTGGGACCAAAAGGCACCTGAACAGCTTCTACCCCCAAACCATGAGACTCAAATATTAATCATATGGCTACCTGGACTATTTACATTGACCTCCTTTATTATTTATTTATAGTTGAAGGCGGAAGTTTACATACACCTTAGCCAAATACATTTAAACTCCGTTTTTCACAATTCACGACATTTAATCCTAATAAAAATGCCCTGTCTTAGGTCAGTTAGGATCACCACTTTATTTTAAGAATTTGAAATGTCAGAATAAGAGTAGAGAGAATGATTGATTTCTTATTTCTTTCATCACATTCCCAGTGGGTCAGAAGTTAACATACACTAAATTAGTATTTGGTAGCATTGCCTTTAAATTGTTTAACTTGGGTCAAACATTTCGGGTAGCCTTCCACAAGCTTCCCAAAAAAAATGCACTATAGGATAGGTCAGGGCTTTGTAATGGCCACTCCAATACCTTGACTTTGTTATCCTTAAGCCATTTTTCCACAACCTTGGAAGTATGCCTGGGGTCAATGTACATTTGGAAGACCCATTTGCGACCAAGCTTTAACTTCCTGACTGATGTCTAGAGATGTTGCTTCAATATATGCACATAGTTTTCCTACCTCATGAAGCCATCTATTTTGTGAAGTGCACCAGTCCCTCCTGCAGCAATGCACCACAACGTGATACTGCCACCCCCATGCTTCAAGGTTGGGATAGTGTTCTTCGGCTTGCAATTCTGCCTCTTTTTCCTCCAAACATAACAATGGTCATTATGGCCAAACAGTTCTATTTAAAAAAAAATCAGACCAGAGGACATTTCTCCAAAAAGTACAATCTTTGTCCCCATGTGCAGTTGCACACCGTAGTCTGATCTTTTTTTATGGCGGTTTTGGAGCAGTGGCTTCTTCCTTGCTGAGCGGCCTTTTAGGTTATGTCGATGTAAGACTAGTTTTACTGTGGATATAGATACTTTGTACCTGTTTCCTCCAGCATCTTCACAAGGTCCTTTGCTGTTGTTCTGGGATTGATTTGCACTCTTCGCACCAAAGTACGTTCATCTCTAGGAGAAAGATAGCGTCTCCTTCCTGAGCGGTATGACGGCTGCGTGGTCCCATGGTGTTTATACTTGTGTACTATTGTTTGTACAGATGAACGTGGTACCTTCAGGCGTTTGGAAATTGCTCCCAAGGATGAACTTGACTTGTGGAGGTGTACCATGTTTTTCTGAGGTCTTGGCTGATTTATTTTGATTTTCCCATGATGTCAAGCAAAGAGGCACTGAGTTTGAAGGTAGACCTTGAAATACATCCACAGGTACACCTCCAATTGACTCAAACCTCTGGAATTTTCCAAGTTGTTTAAAGGCACAGTTAACTTAGTGTATGTAAACTTCTGACCCACTGGAATTGTGATACAGTGAATTACAAGTGAAATAATCTGTCTGTAAACAAGAAAAATGACTTGTGTCATGCACAAATGTCCTAACCGAGTTGCCAAAACTATAGTTTGTTAACAAGAAATTTGTGGAGTGGTTGAAAAACAAGTTTTAATGACTCCGACCTAACTGTATGTAAACTTCCAACTTCACTGTATCTTGCACTCCAACATACAGTGCATTCGGAAAATATTCAGACCCCTTCCCTTTTTCCACATTCTGTTTTCCTCATCAGTCTACACACAATACCCTATACTGACAAAGTGAAAACAGGCTTTTAGAATGGTTTGCAAATGTATATTTAAAAAAAAAACGGAAATACCTAATCTACATACGTATTCAGACCCTTTGCTATGAGACTCGAAATTGAGCTCAGGTGCATCCTGTTTCCATTGATCATCCTTGAGATGTTTCTACAACTTGGAGCCCACCTGTGGTAAATTCATGATTTGGAAAGGCACACACCTGTATATATAAAAGTTCCCAGAGTTGACAGTGCATGTCAGAGCAAAAACCAAGCCATGAGGTTGAAGGAATTGTCCATAGAGCTCCGAGACAGGATTGTGTTGAGGCACAAATCTGGGGAAGGGTACCAAAAAATGCCTGCAGCATTGAAGGTCCCCAGGAACACAGCGGCCTCCGTCATTCTTAAATGGAAGAAGTTTGGAACCACCAAGACTCTTCCTAGAGTTGGCCACCCAGCCAAACTGAGCAATTGGGGGAGAAGGGCCTTTGTCAGGGAGGTGACAAAGAACCCGATGGTCACTTTGACAGAGCTCCAGTGTTCCTCTGTGGAGATGGGAGAACCTTCCAGAAGGACAACCATCTCTGCAGCACTCCACCAATCAGGCCTTGATGGAGGGGTGGCCAGACTGAAGCCACACCTCAGTAAAAAGCACATGAGCCCACTTGGAGTTTGCCAAAAGGTACCTAAAGGACTCTCTGATCATGATAAACAAAATTCTATGGCTGATGAAACTAAGATTGAACTGTTTGGCCTGAATGCTAAGCGTCACGTCTGGAGGAAACCTGGCACCAACTCTACAGTGAAGCATGGTGGTGGCAGCATCATGCTGTGGGGATGTTTTTCAGTGGCAGGGGCTGGGAGACTGGTCAGAATTGAGGGAAAGATGAACGGAGCAAAGCACAGAGATCCTTGATGAAAACCTCAGACTGGGGCAAATGTCCACCTTCCAACAGGACAACGACACAGCCAATACAACGCAGGTGTGGCTTTAGGACAAGTCTCTGAATGTACTTGAGTGGCCCAGCCAGAGCTCGGATCGAACATCTCTGGAGAGACCTGAAAATAGCTGTGCTGCAACGCTCCCTATCCAACCCGACAGAGCTTGAGAGGATCTGCAGAAAATAATGGGAGAAACTCCCCAAATACAGGTGTGCCAAGCTTGTAGCGTCATACCCAAGACTCGAGGCTGTAATTGCTGCCAAGGGTGCTTGAACAAAGTACAGAGTAAAGGGTCTGAATACTTCGGTAAATGTAATATACCTTTTATATTTAATACATTTGCTTTGTCATTATGGGGTATTGTTTGTAGATTGATGAGGGGGAAAAAAACAAATACATTTTAGAATAAGGCTGTAACGTAACGTAACAAGTCAAGGGGTCTGAATACTTTCTGAATGCACTGTGTGCACACACACACACGTTGCTGATAAGAGTGTTTATTATACAGTTCATCCCGATTGCCTAGTCACTTTAACCCCTAACCACATACGGTATTACCTCTTACCACTGCACATTGACTCAGTACTGGTACCTCTTGTATATAGCCTATTTATTGTTCCTTTTTATTTAGCAAACATTTGTCTTACTTTTCTGACTGTGCACTGTTGGGAATGCACTTCACTGTAAAGTCTACACCTGTTGTATTCGGTGCATGTGACCAATACAATTTTCTTCAAAAGTGAAAATCTGAGGCCAGCACCTGCATTTCTGACATTTTGGTAGGCTATTTGTTAGTCAACTTGTCGACAATTAAATTAACAAAAATATAAATGCAACATGTAGAGTGTTGGTCCCATGTTTCATGAGCTGAAATAAAAGATCCCAGAAATGTTCCATATGCACAAAACGCTTTTCTCACAAATTTGTTTACATCCATGTTAGTGAGCATTTTTCCTTTGCCAATATAATCCATCCACCGAACAGGTGTGGCATATCAAGAAGCTGATTAAAGGGCATGATCATTACACAGGTGCACCTTGTGCTGGGGACAATAAAAGGCCACTCTAAAATGTGCAGTTTTATCGCACAACACAATGCCACAGATGTCTCAAATGTACCTTTAATTTAAATGCCTTCCAGGTGACCACCTTATGAAGCTGGTTGAGAGAATGCCAAGAGTGTGCAAAGATGTCATCAAGGCAAAGGATAGCTACTTTGAAGAATCACAAATATATTTTGATTTGTTTTAACACTTCTTTGGTTACTAGATGATTCCATATGTGTTATCTCATAGTTTTGATGTCTTCACTATTATTCTACAGTGTAGAAAATAGTAAAAAATAAAGAAAAACCTTTGAATGAGTAGGTTTGTTCAAACTTTTGACTGGTACTGTAGAATGTGTACGACAGTGTGTTCCAGTTTCCACCAATATCTAGCAACTTTGCACAGCCATTGAAGAGGAGTGGGACAACATTCCACAGGCCACAATCAACAGCCTGATCAACTCTATGCGAAGGAGATGTGTCATGCAGCATGAGGCAAATGGCAGTCACACCAGATCCTGACTGCAGTACATCTCCTTCCTATTTTAAAGGTATCTGTGACCAACAGATAATATATCTGTATTCCCAGTCATGTGAAATCCATAGACTTGGGCCTAATTCAATTGACTGATTTCCTTATATGAACTGTAACTCAGAAAAATCTTTTAAATTGTTCGATGTTGTGTTTATATTTTTGTCCAGTGTAGATGTTGCCCTAGAATACTAAATAAACCCTTGTTCACCAGAATGTCATAACTCAATAGAATCCGTAAAGATCTCGGTCATCTCTGCTTCTTCCGTAGAGCAAAGACATTTAGGGACCGGGGAGAAAATGCAATGGCCCTAACTAAAAAAAACTGGAAAGATTTTCTGTGCAACATTTCCAAATAACATCAGTTGTAAGGAAATAGAAAGCTGTAAAACCAACCCAACATGTTTCTGATAAGATTTCAGTTTGGCTCGGATGCATATTTCATGTCATTGAAATACTATCAGCTTTTATGATGCTGATAAAGATAGTCTGTGGAGGTGCTAACTGCGCATTCTCTTAAGATGCTGAAAGAAAGAAATTATATTTCTCCAGTCCTGTTCTCTAGTCAGAATTGTACCAACATTTGGTGTACTATTTTACTGCAAGAAATGCTTAATTCTGCAAGAGTTAATATTATGGCTATGTGAGAGGTTTTAGACCTAGTCAGTGTCCAGATTTCAGTTTCCATTTAACCCATCTCAACAGTTGGCTACAGTTCCTTTGACTTGCCATAGGCCTATTTAAAGTCCCAGTCCAGTGACGGTTTAATTTGTATAGCGCCTTACAATCACACATAACATAAAAGGCACTATCATCCTCTGACAACTTCACCAAATCTTTTCCGAACATTACTCGTCTTTATTTTTCCTCTTATTGATTTTTTTTTTGCCTCTGTGGATCTATTTTTCTGCCCATTCCCAAAAGCATTTGGCATGTAAGCTATTTGGCACGCTTACAGTTAGGCCATAAAGCTTAGGCTGCCAGATAGCCAAAAATTATTAAATAAAAACCTCAAATTACCTTACAAATCTTATGGATATAAATTGTACAAAAATGATACATTTAAGGTATTGTTTTCTCTTTATTCAACCCGCCCGCCCTTCATCCACACAATATTTAATGACCCTAAACCCGCTGCTATAACCGTAGGGATTGGCATCACTAGCATATGTCTCCCATACTACCGCAGTAAGAAGTGTGGGAGACATCTCTTAAAGATAGATTTGAATCTAGATCCATTTATTTACACAACACAAGTATCTTGTAGTGTAAAGAGGCCGTAATGAGGTGTTAAATGAGGTGAAACGGAGTTTGCGTTAAAGTCCTACTCCAATTACCAGTACAGCTCTAGCCTATACCCAATAGATCTGACCTGCTACTCCATCTTATGGCTGACCAGCAAAAAGGATGACAATCAGACAAAACTCAATAATGCAAAAGGCATGTGTTACACAATGAGGGTGGAATCATGACTCCTCCCTTCCCATAGTGCTGAGGGGTATTAGACATTAAAGAATATGCTTGGTTTAAGAAGATAGACTACTTTATATAATTATTTCACCCATAGTCCAATATGCCCAACTGTGAAAGGGCCTAATGAGGTGCTACCCAGCATGAGCTCAGCTTGTGTTTAATACAGATGTAGATGGAACAAACAGCTCCTTTACCCTGTTTTAGAAGCCATTGAATCCCAAATCAACCCCTAGCCACATCTATTTTAGATAAGTATAGGGGGTTGATTCAATCCGTATCGTGGAAGATCTGCTTCAAAAATGTAAAGGTAATTTACGATTGAGTAGACATATGAGGCGTCTACCATGAATGCAATCTCTGCCAACGCGGGAACATTGCCTTTAAAGATACATCTTCCATATTAGTTCTGCGGTAGATTGAATCCAGCCCTAAGTCTACTCAATACTGCAAATCTCCCTCCAAGCCAATCAGATGGCAAGATGGAGCTATTACCATACTGCTAAGGTTCATTCCAGATCTACATGGAGTGTCTAGGGTTAAGGGTCAATTTCTGATTCAGCACTGCTGTCAGCAAGCTTCCATTCTACCTCGGACAATATTCATCCGCATTATGGTTTGCATAATGTGACGCATCAATTGGGTTCCACTACCTCATTGGTAGCTACTTTAAAGTGAAACATTTGAGTAGCTTTCGGACTCTAGGATTAAGGGGGCACTGCTCTGTTCTTGAGGTCAATCACTGCTAAAGAAAGCCATTTTGTTTTCTCTCACATTAATTAGGCTACTTACGGCATTGCATACTGCTTTGAAAAATGTTAAGGACACAATCGGAAATAATCTTTCAGAATCAAGTGAAAGTGTTAAAGAAAAAAATATGAAAGCATACAGTATATGAACAAAATGAAATTTGGTTTCAATTCATTTGGCCCTCGATTGGGCTTCCATAAGAAACTCAATATAGCTACTGTCAAAAGACTTCACTAGTCTAAAATCTAAATGAGCTTTAACATGCAGTATATTTCTAAGATTTAGTATTAATTATAGAAGGAGAACCCGTGAAATAAGTCTGGAAAAGTTTATGTTCATCAGACAAAATATGATTCTTCTCCATTACAATAATTTATACATTTAAGGCCGCATTTGGTCTTTCCGTTAAAGCTCAACGAAACAAAACAAAGACAACGTTTGACCTTGGCTGAGATTCAAATCTGCATTGTCTCCAACCCATGATCGATTGAATCCCGGCCCTTGTCTTACCTAACCTTGCTTTGAACTAGCTTTCTCCCCATTGTATCAAAAATGACATTTAGCGAAGAGCAAATTAACTTGGTGCTTCAGGCTATCTGGATCAGTTATTGGACTGAGGTGTTGGCAAAAATCACAATACAAAATGGCACTTGGATCAAAATGGGCTAAACTAAAGCTAAAGCTCAGAACATAAGTCAATATGTCCACACACACAGTCATGTGCTAAGTGCCGTCTACATGGAATGAAAGGGACATTTTACGATTGAGTGAGGAGAGATCAAACTATCCACAGCAAATGCAGATCAGTAGCATTGAAATGGTTAACTGCATATTGCTATACAGCCTCTCAAGAGATGAAATAAAACCGGAGTGATCATAATAATAAACTATAATAAAAAAACAGGATCTAATATATTCTACACGTGCAGAAACAGGCGCAAAACTCAAATCTAAAGATGTCAATTATACATATAAATTAATTCTGGAATCAAATTTGACTGGAAAAAAATTGTCTACATTACAAGTTTCTAAAATGACCACAAGTGCAAAAAAAATGGGAGAAATGACAACTGTAATTGTGTGTAATGACTAGTTGAATAATTATTTTGTTTGTAAGGACTGACTGAACAAATTCTTACATGTCGCACATGTCCTGTCCACACATTCTCTTCACATTCAGTGCAAATGTGTATTAATATGCAAAAGCTGTAAAAAGTCTTGGTGGCGAGTTGGGGCTGGTGTCAGGTGCGTCAGTGTCGTTTTGTTAGAGAGTAGGAGAGCGGGAAGGATTTATTCCTGCTTGACATCTCCCTTCAGCCTCCTCTTCACACGAGAGTAGGGGCTGAGCTGGTCGTCCATAATGAAGTCATACAGGACCTTCACCCACGATGTGTAGTGGGGCAGGTCATCATAGAACTCTGATGCTATTTTCTTCACCTAGGTTTAGCGGAAGAAAATTAAAAAACATTAGTCTAGTTTGCTACAATCAAAGATGATTATAACTAACCCAAGATAGGACATACGTTGTTGACCCTGGGAACCAATTATACACAGTGGTCAGAACAAACAAGAAGGTGGGCAGAGCCAAGCACAAGCTAGCGAGATCCTGGCATGTTTTAACATTATTTGCATATTTCCATGAGGGAACACATATTTCCAGAAGTGCCCGTGTGCAATAACTCAATTCACCCTTGCACTCCTTCTCAACGATATAATTTTTTTATACTTTGGCAAAGGGTCAATTCTACAAAACGTAGTGCACTAACAGATTATTGTTTAGGGAACCAAAAACTAAGAGATTGGATGTTTAATCGATGATCAAATAAGCAGAACGTTAGCCCAGCTTCATCTTTCCCCTCTGCCTGCCACTGGACTTCCACTCATCACCATATCTGGTAGGACTGTGACAATACCAGTCTCGCAATGTTTTTCCCATGGCAAAAAATAAAACACAAAGCAGGCTAAACTTATTGGTAATTTAAAAACCTACTGTATGTAAAATATTGTATGCTAAAGCTTAAAATTTGTTTATATTTTTTTTATAAAACGCAACAACATAATGATGTTGGTTTCCAACATTAAGACTTTTCTAAAAAAGTTTCCTTGACACGGACAAGCATCGCAGTACTAGTATCGTCCAAGCCCTAATATTAGGCGGTGAGTGGAAGTTCTAACCGGAAGCTTCAGGTTTTTACCCCATGTGACATATCTGGTATTCCCCTTTCACCTCTCAGTACCAATCAGGGGAACTACAAGAGATAAAGTGAAAAAAGTCCTGAATCATATAAGAATACTCATGATGCAACACATTTACCCATAAACCAACATATAGACATTCTTTGCACAATGGTGTATCATGCTTTAAATCATTTACGTCTCCAAACACAGAATGTTCTGCGAAATAGAGCTTACGGTCAAAGCCTTCCTGTGTCTGTGGAAGTCAAGTGCTTTTCTTATGAATGAGCCTGGACAGTCTGCCTAAACATATTTGAAGGAATATGGTTGTCTTTCTTTTTCTTTTTAACATTTTTTATTACCCTCGTGTTGTATTACTTATCCGGTTTCATCGCGATAAGCAAGCAAATGCAAATAGTAAGTAAATAAAGATAATTATCACCTGAATCAATAAGGGGCTCAGGTGGTGAGCATGGCAATGGGCACTGTCAGCCAGAGAAATGGGGATTTTTAAGCAAATTTCCTGCAATTATACTAATTTCCCCTTGGAGCCAAGAGAAAATGTTGCAGTTTTAAAGCTAATTTCCTACAATTCTATGCATTTTGCCATGGCTAATGCTGTGTCCTTTTGCTGAAACATAATAAAATAAATACTGCTAAATTGTTTTTGGAATTTTTAATTCTCCCTGACTGTCTAGCTTTTATGTTAGTGATTGTCAAATATAATATTATTTAAAATATATAGGTCAATTATATTTTCTACATACTTTTGTGTGTTTACTGGATGACAACAGTTATAATGCTACATTGGTCTGTCTTCCCTCTCCATACAGTCACCCCCCAATGTTGTTTTCAACATCCATACCATAGGTAGCCTACGTCCTGGAATGCTGGGGAAGTCGTGGTGCTCGTTGTGGTAGCCCACATTGAAGGTGAGCAGGTTGAGGGAGCCATAGTAGGAGTAGGTCTCATGGCCCTTGAGAAACATGTAGTGCTCAGCGATAAAGTGTCCAGAGATGGGGTGCAGGCCCATTCCCAGCAAGGAGCCCGCCATCATGTACACCACAGGCTTGGCTCCACACAACCAGTAGAGGGCCACGTTGAAGGACAGCTGCACGGCCACGTTGGCCAGCTCCAGGCCGGTGATGGGCTTGGGGTTGATGCAGAGAGGGCGGATGGCGTAGAACAGAGGCTGGAGGATGATCCAGACAAACTTGCGGAAGCGTGTGCAGAAGAACCAGCCCTCAAAATCAGTAGGGATGTCTACGTCTATACCGTCTCCTCCCAGGTAGCGGTGGTGGTCCAGGTGGTAGCGCTTAAAGGAGGCAGAATACGGCAGCCCGATGGGCAGGTTGGCAAACATGGCAAACCAGCGGTTCCACATGGCCCTGTTGTTGCCAAATGCAGTGTTGTGGGAGATCTCGTGGATGGCCAGGGTCATAGAGTGGTTGATGCAGCTGCCAAAGGCATAAGTCCAGAACAGGACCCATTTCCAGTCCAGGTCTTTGACCAGGTAGAACGCTAAGAACTGGATGATTACCATCATGCAAACAATCCACTTCAGCCTGGGATCAGGCCCCATGAGTGTCTTTATTTCTGGGTACTTTGCTGTAAGAGAAGAGAAAGAATACAAGTTTGGTTAATTTTCAAATTTGGCAAAGCACTAATCAAGACTTCATAAAACACTGATACACAACTCCTTTCTTGTAATGTCATTCCAATTCAGAACTTTAATTGCTACAAACCAATCAGCCATTTCCTACAAATTGTAATCTTTGTAACTGTTTGCAGGACCTCAAGCCCTGGAGTATTGCATCTTTGCTACTTCAGTCAAATGGCCCCCTAAAGCCCAGACAGGACTGGCCCAGAGATCCCAAACTGTCAACTACAAAACACAATTTATAAAAGGTGCCTGCAGGAACAGTCTGGCAATTGCATTTCAGAACTACTCTAAATATACCAGTATCTTATTTGGCTAGCAGCCACACCAGGATATGAGACCACAATGAAACAAGTACTTTCAAAGAATAAGGGCGATGTAAACAAGGTTACCAAATCCACCCCCCCACTTGCAAATAAAGCAGTCTGCCAGTCTCAACTTACATTTTGTGACAATAAAGTCATATCACTGAGAATGAATCTTATCGCTCCTGACTAAAAAGTAACCTAATGTGCACAAAGGGTGGTTTCAGATTAGGCCTACGCCTGCAACCACGAGGGCCCAGACGATGATTGACAAAAGAAAAGCACTGAGGGTTCAGCTTACTACAGCAGCGGTTCCCAAACTATGGGGTGAGGGGTCCACCCCTCAAAAAAAAAAAAGTCATGTTCATGAGAACAAATTATACAGGAGGTCAAGACTGGGACATGGGTGGTTACAGAGGGCGGAGGGTTTTAGATGCAGGCCTATCAGTTTACACCACATAACAGGTAAAGGGAAGCAACACCAAACAGAAACAGACTTATCCTTACTGTCTTGATTTCACAGCTGATGGAGAATGGGTGAAATGTAGAACTTGAAGAACTCTCCATAAACACCCGTTTGAAAAGTTTTGAACAAAAACACATACATGTGAGTTATGTACAAAGGAATAGGGAAACATTTTCAGCAGGTAGGGAGAAGTTATTCTAATGATGAATGTGGTGATACTTCCTAATCCACTCACAATTTCTGAGACCTAAACATCACCAGCTTGTAGTACCTACTTAAAAAAAAATGTTTTAAGTGTTAGTAGCACCTACTACAGTGGACAAAAGTTAAGATTATTTTGTGCGTATGCGTTGGCCTAGCCTACATTATCACATGGATTTATTTAACTAGGCTATAAACTAGAAAGTGAAAGACGAGCCACACTGACCTTGAGTTTACTGTGCTACTTTATAATGGATGTGTGGACAGACAGGACTGTTCAGCCTACTCACTGCAGTGCTTCTTGATGAATGAACTTTCAACTTCGTAACAATGGGGAATGGTGGTGTTTATCAAGGCAAAGATATAACTAGTGATGGGGAGGAAAAAAACTTGACAGTTACACATTGGGATATTATTTTTCACAATATATATCGTATTGTTTTGACAATGTCGCTACATTATTTTTGTGCTAGTTGGTTGTACCTGCACCAAAACGTTTCCATCTTTTTAAATAGGTACCTAATGCTTTTCAGCACTTGTTTCCATAACCGATCAAAACTTGTTTTCTCACAACTCTTGCATGTCCATCAGCAAAGGACAGACATATGGTGAGCAATATGTTTGGGACATTAAATCGCAATAAAAATCACAGTATCGAACTGCAATACATCGTGAGAATCACAATACATATCGTATCGGCTCCTAAGTACAGTGCTAATATCATATCGCAAGGTCCCTGGCAATTCCCAGCTCTAGTTATAACCAAAATCGTACTCAACAATTTAAGTTACATTGTTGGCTTTCTGGGCAGTGTCCCATCACAAGGTAACACACTTCGGTTGGTTTCCTCAGTAGTACTGAATGATAAGGATGATAAAGGCTGACAGAGACCAGAAAAACTCAGGTGGAAGGTGGAAGGTGGCTAGCTGACAATAGTCCAGTGATCCTATCCAATTTCACTTCTTATCACTTTGTGGAGTGATCAAAATAATAGTTTGATTGGATTTTGGTGTGATGTCTGGACTAATTATTCTAAAGGTCAGATTTACCACTTCTGGAAACTGACAATTCCTCTGGGATGAAAGAATCTGTGAGAAATCTTAGAATTCAGATAAGTCTCCAAGATATAACAGAGCCACCTTTGCATAATGGTTTTCAAAATATTTACGTTACTTCCTGACCACATCGCCTGCGTTGCATGTGCGAGCATTGCAAAATAAATGTAGACATGCACGTTATTCAATAATTTAATCCCAACTGCTTGCGCACGCCAGCGCACGTCAACGAGCGTCTGCGTAGCTAGGCGCTAAAATAGAACGTGGTTCTATTTTATAGTCCTGTCTCTCCCATCTCCTCATTGGTTTTTAGGAGCATATACCCACTAGTGTAACCTGCATATTTTAGTAAGCTGTTCTAGTGGTCAATCAGAACATGTCCTCCCCCATTGTTTTTGTTTCTATTACTTTTAGTTTCTTTCCTATTTAATTTACTTTTATATATGCTTTGGTGGGTGGGTGGAGGGTGGGAGTGGAAGAATGAGGGGTTGGTGGTTGTACTGTTTTTTGTTGTTATATCTGAAAATCTAGAAATAAAGTTGTAAATAGATTTTGTTTTTGTTTTTAAATCATAGTGTTTTTATTCATATTTCAAGAGTGCTTATGTTTTTTGTTTGTTTAATAGGCTACTGAGAAAGAGAGGCCATGATGATTGTAGTTAATCTAGGGTACAAGTCCATGCAAAGAAATGCCACTTCCTGTGTAGGCTACATTGGTCTGTGTTTCGTCAAGGGGCTGTGTGGTGGGAGAGGCCTGAGGCATGTGTGATCACTGATCATGTGATTAGCATAAGCCTTTACATGCTTGATTCAATGTGATGAGTTCAGAAAGGGTCTAAATACCTTACATGGGCTGTCCTACAGTAAACTACACTGAGATAAAAAGTTAAAAGCCATCACCAGACTGAAATAGTAGCCCGTAGCCACCCTGTTTCTATGATAGAAACTATCTGTGTCCCTCTGTGTCTCCTGGTGCTGCTGTACTCCCAGGGCATACAATGAATTATTCAGACAGGATATGTTTCCTTTTTCAATGAGTTCTTTATGACATCGACAGAGCCCAGACTCAGCACAAACGGATGTTTTGCAAGTCAGCAATCAAGTTTCAAAATACAGTAATACTGCTGGTATAATGCGCTATATCAACATTGGACCCAGTGATCAGTAATCTAACTAACAATTCCAAAAGTCCCACTGAAAAACAGAGCCATACAGTAGAATCATCCATGACCATGATCATCCAAGACCATGCATTATATACAGTTTAAAAGACCACCATTATTAAATGGCTGGAGTTGTCTCATTACAGTGGTGGGGTCCTGTTTTTCTTCTCGGTCCCCTTTGATCAAAAGAAGGCCACGGGTGGTTGATGTGATGATCTTTATGGCCAAGGGACTACAGGTACCACACCCACAAGGCTTTGCCCGGCACACTAGCCCTAGAGATCAGCTGTGCCAGTGCCTCTGGCTTACGTCTGGCAACGCTGCCTTTCTAATTGTACGTGCTGCCCCCGCCCCTTTGTTCTCAGTTACAATTGTGTCACTCCACTCACATGACAATGCTCAACAGGCGAAATGGCAAACAAAATACATATCATTATTTGTAGCTAACTAGTTTCATGATTTTATATTTTACTAGCTTATGCCAACGGTATTTTTCTCCTGAATATTTACCATCGTGTAATCTCCAAATAGCTTAACGTTACAGGCTGACGAGTTAACTGTTCACTTTCAGGGAGTGGCGCAGTCAGTGAGTCTAGGGCCCGAGTCATGGCAGGGACTTTGTTGTAACGGTTTCCAGTTTGTGCTTAATTGGAGAAATAGCTAACTAGGCAATATTTAGCAACACCACACCCGTACACAGAAATCTTTACACCGAATAATTGGCCTGGCTAGCGAGACGACAAAATGTTAACTACTTGTTGGCAACAGTTATTGTTGAAACTAGATTAGCTGCTAGCCAACACCCCTCTCCCTGTCTGGCTAACAAAGTAAGTAACTAGCCAATGTTCGCTAAATAGCTAATTTACTGACGCTAGCTAATTAGCTAACCATGAATCCGTGGCTGCAATGACCTACTGCTAGCTACATAGCTAGCAAACTGTACCACACAGAAGATGAAGAGGGTTTCCGTTATTTACTAGTAGTTAGCAGCCAGCTAGCTGTGACGCAAGACAAGATAAACATTCGCTAAATTGATTCATGAGCTTGCTAAGCAAACCACATGTGGTTTCTACATTAACAAGTTAGATATCAGGTCTAGTTGTTTAAAAAAATACACATGCTAATGTTAGCTTCTAACGTTACTGGGGTGTGGAGATTGCTCACCCAAAATGTCTTTCCTCCTGTCGGCATGTGGCTGATCTGTATAAACCCATTCGTAATCCTCACGAGCGACACGGTTACCCATATCTTTTTGTTGGTGTAAGTAACAGAAAATGAACGTCTCAAAACATTTGCTTTACTAAAAGTGTCAAGTTCACTCCCTGGTTACCTAACGGACTCACACCACCCTCTCCGGCCCTGTGGGAGTGCGCAGTAATGACGATTGGTCGTTTGCGAACAAACAGCTATTTTTGGTGAACGTCGGGAACCGAATCGCATTTGTGAGTGACTCACTGAAAAGACTCCGAATGCAGATCACGCAGTGCGCCGTTCTTCTTCTTTGAGAGTGGTTTGGTGGATCGCATTCAACTTTTAAGATGCATACACTGCCACCTACTGTACTGGAGTGTGAGGCCAGTTACGACCTACGTACATTCAATTCTCTTCATTAGTCCTGTTCCTCTAAGGCAAAATAGAGCCCTAGACACCACTTCCCTCCCCCCGCTACCCCAACCCTATCCAGCCTCCTAACCCTTTCACACAATCTCAATTTTCAATTCAATTCAATTCAAGGGCTTTATTGGCATGGGAAACATGTGTTAACATTGCCAAAGCAAGTGAGGTAGATAATATATAAAGTGAGTATATAAAGTGAAATAAACAATAAAAATCAACAGTAAACATTACACATACAGAAGTTTCAAAACAATACAGACATTACAAATGTCATATAATATATATACAGTGTTTTAACAATGTACAAATGGTAAAGGACACAAGATAAAATAAATATGGGTTGTATTTACAATGGTGTGTGTTCTTCACTGGTTGCCCTTTTCTCATGACAACAGGTCACAAATCTTGCTGCTGTGATGGCACACTGTGGAATTTCACCCAGTAGATATGGGAGTTTATCCCCAAAAAATCTCTCTCTCTACATCATACAGTGCAGTGCATGGTTTCTGGTAATTTAGCCTATTTGATTGAGGGCTGGGACTTGCCTGCCCGTCCACTTTTTCTTTCTTTCAATAAAAAATTCAGTTTACACTCCTCCAACTTGAGAAGAGTGCAATTGGGTCGCCTTTGAGAGACAGGTGGAGAAGAGGACCGGGGTAAGGTTGTTAAATTGGAGAGTCGGAAATGGTAGCGAGTAGTGCGGATGAAATGGAGGAAATTCAGAAAAAGTTGGTGAAGCAAAGGCTGTGCTGTAATGTGAATAATATGTGTGTCAGTTCTGATGGTATGGGAGGATGAGGGGCAAGGACTGGAATGGTCAGTAATGGAAAGACATAGGAGGTAGGTGAAGTCAAATTAGCTTGGTTCAATTGGAAATGGTAGATTGCTCATATGTTGTGGTAGCCAGGCTCAGCAAGAGAAGATTCTGAAAATGGAAAAGCTTAATGGGAAGAAGATTAAAAGCCATGTCCCTGGTGCTTACACTAGATTGAGGAGAGTCATCACTGGGGTCCCAATATCTATGTCCACAGTAGATATTAAAGAACATTTGAAGGGAGTAAGAGTGATGATATCATAGAAGAAGAAGAAGAAGGGTGCAATTGCAGGATCAGAAGTGTCCGGTGTGAGAGAGGCAGGTTGAAGTGGTCAGAGTAGTGCAGAAGGTGTCGTATGCTGAGTCAGTGAAGAAAGTAGAGGATGGTTCAAGCATGAGGGATCCTGAGATGATCCCAATGAGTAGATTTGTGCCAGCACAGAGGGATAGGCCAACGAGTGATTTATGCTTCAGTAAGGTTGGCTTCTTAGATTTCATAGCAATGGTTATCAACTACCACAGAAATGGAACATACATCTCAGAAAATAGATGTTACGATGGCAGATGCATAGAAGTATTTGAGTATATATTTGGTATACGAAACTTGACTTCAGAAGAGTCACAGGGTGTGTTGAGGAGTGGTGTCCCGCCCTCCCAGGCCATTGGCATGGTGCAGGAGCAGATAGGGTCAAAGTAGTGGAATGGGTTTGTTATTTCATTTGTCATTTGTTATTTTCTGATTATATAAATGCTTCAAAATTCACAAGTGATATTAGCTGATGATTATCTCAGAACAAATGTTTACCACAGACTTTATTTTTACCGTTTAGCTAAAGACTATTAGTGTTTAAATACTGGAGAGTCGAGACCAAATCACGGGCGCTGGACAGAGTGGATTTCAGTTGTAACAAAAGGCAGTTTTATTGAGTCAAAAGATATCTTGTCCCGCAGTTTTACATGCACGGATCTAGTTCATATAACTCGGTAAGGAGTCAGGTGAAAAAGAGGCTTATACAAAGGTACAGTCATTTTTATACATAGAATAAAGTAGGTAGAGTCTTGTCGCCTTCTGAATGGTCCCGTAGGGTTGGAGGCGGACCTGCTCTAGCCAGAGCAGGAGCCCCATTGGTGCACAGCAGAGTCTTGTTCTGAGCACCCGACCAGTAGAGGGGGGTGAGATGTGTGTTTATACAAGGAGATATTTGTGTCAGGGGTTCGTGAGGTAGAGAACTGAGAGGGGCAGTTTTTATGGCTGGGTGTATGTGTTCGTGCGATGGAATGTCTTTGTTTCCTGGGGTCGTGAGACAACAGAGCTGAGGGGGTAGTTTTAGGGGGGTAGTTTTATTGCTGGCTGTGTGAGCTAGTTCCTGTTTTAGCAGGGGTACGTAAGAAGACTTGAGTCAGGCGGGTTTGGCTTGGCGCTGTATAATATATGAGCTATGTATATGAATGTTTACATATATGACAAATCCAAACAAAATTCATTAATTTCCCCATTGGCTTTGTCCAACGAAGTTAGCGTCATTACTATTGCGGTCTTGAACAGGACATTTCCCCTCTCCACTCAGTTCTAGCTAAATTATTTGCTTGAGAAATAGCCCGTTGCCAAGAAGCTATTTTTTTGCATTTTATTTTATTTTTTTAAATCACAGTAAGGTACTTTGTTAGCCATAAATCATAACTATATATTTTGTAGGCTGCGTTGAACATTTAAAGTATGCCAGAATGGTGGCAATAGCATTATTTTTTTATTACAACAATTGAATAGTGGTCGATACAAATGTTTACACCTAGCGCAAGTAAATACAGAATGACGAATTCACAAAATGCTCACAGCATGCATCACATAAGTAAACATAAAAACAAATATATGCACTGCAGTAAATATATGCACTGCAGTTGTAAATATATGCACTGCAGTTTCTAGCTGCTGTTCTTAACGATCATGTTTTTCTTTCGGACGTAATCCAGTCTGCCATCGAAGGACTCACTTTTGCAGTGTGGAAGCAACATTTCCCGTTTTATCCAAAAGGAAACGGAGGATACGTGACCAAATATAATTAAGATACGGGTAAGCAAATACCCACAGGGTTGCTAAACCAACACACAGCACTTTTTCTTATCGCAATGTAAATTCCTTCGAATTCTGTAACAGGAACTTGCTCTGGCATGTAAATTCATCTATGTTGCTGTTACACCAGGCTCTATAGTAGTTGCACAGCAGAGTTTAAAAGAGCAAAGTGCAGAAGACCATGTCCTCTTGAAACAATCCACTGATCAGCTACTGTAAAAAGTATAAACATTGGCATTCTAATACAAAGTATGTATTATAAAAGCTATTCTGTTAAACAATAAATACATAATCAGCCAAGGCATTTCAAGTTGTGACATTTTTCCTCAATCATACCCACAGCAGGACAGACATCTCCTTTCATGCAGTCTTTTCTATTGATGAAACTGTTCTGAAGTTCAGATGAGTCACTGTTGGGAAGGAGGGTACAGTAATGACTTGAGTTGCACGTGTTGCAGCGTGCTTGTGTGTGGGGTTCTAACACATTTACAGATCATATATGATGCAGGACTACCCAGGTAAGAGTTTAGTACCTGTAGATAATATCTGATCAGATGTGGAATGGAAACAAGCCAGACCAATACGTCAAGTAAAAGGCCTGATACTAGATCTCATACTACAGCTACCTTTTATGAAAAGGTTTTGGATAGGAGGAACCATACTGGAGGAATAGGTCACACATGTTCCTCATATGGATCAGGCTTTGTCACGTATCGGCACATTTTACAGTAAAAAGAAAAGTTATGCAAAACTACTCAAACACACACACCAATATCTCAATATGTTATCTTTTAATGCGTCATTTGTACTTGTAACGGTAAAGTGCACAACCCATACACTTTGGCCAATTTACACTCTTATACATACATTAATCCACAATTTACACTTTTAAGTACATGATGTTTATAGAACACTCATTTCTAAACCGAGACGCTGTCTCAAATTAAGCCACTAGATAATTATTTCCTGCCCAGTCCGTTTAGAATACACGCTTGAGTCCACTCAGTTGTGAACTGCGTTTCCCAGTATGCTACAGAGATTTCATGCCACAAGTAGTTGAGGTCATTCTTACGTTTCCAGCTGCATTTTGGGCTCAAGCTGAAAAGACAACTGTGTGCTGAGATCTTGAAATGTGAAAGGTGCTATTGTGCAAGAGAGTTTATAGCAATCAGGGAGAATCCTAAGACTTAAAAACCTTGTCACTTTTAGTAGAACTCCTTCCACAATGCATCTTCAGTAGGTCTTACATTGGTAGACAGACTACTGTAGTTGTACAACAGTCATTTGGAAAATCTGAATATTTCTTGAACAGATGAACTTCGTGTTACATGGGAACTTTGTGTACAAAGACACCGTAACAATAAGATCAGTAGGTCTAGTTGACAACTGACTAAATACACTGGAGTGGGGACATTTTCTAAGTGGCAAATTTACCTTCGACCTCAATCACCAGTCTGGTCAATCAATACAGAGGGTCATTTCTACCTCTTCGATAAAGCTTTGATTAATTTTCCCCAAAGACAGCAGATACTTGACTGCATATAAATCCCACTTTACACAGACTAGTATTTGATCAATGACAGGCATTTGCAAAAATGACAGATAACGGTGGAGCAGAAATACTCTAGCCCTGAAGGAAGATTTCATGGTGTCCGAGAACTATTTTCAGAAATGATTGATCTCTGAAAACTATACGTCTAGTGGGATACTATAGCTGTCCTTCCATTGCTCAATGTCAAGACTCCCTTAATTTCCCAGGCACCATGGCTTTAGATGTGCCCTCGGCTACATGATAAATAGCCATATTAGCCTGCCTGTCTTCAAAGCAACATGGAGTGCCAGACTGCAGCTTCATGCGGAACACAGAAATGCATTTAAAATCAAGTGTGTCATTTCATTAATGCTAGCTGAACAGTGTTCATTACAACAGGAACTCTCAAACTGTCCTTTTCATGAAGATGTGTGATCTCCCAGGAACTGGCTAAAATACACATTTCTATTTTTTTGGAAATAGAGACTAACTTCCTTTAATTTTACAGCGCCACATTTGGGATATAACCCTCTCGATGCAGGAATCAAATACTTTAAATTTAGCCCGTCTCAGAAAATGAAGAATATTGCTCAAGGATATTTTTCAAGCAATCCCACCTGGCCAACAGAGAACAATACAATAAGAAATTACATTTGCATCAATAAGAACAAAATTGTCTGAAAGGCAGAATTTAAACATCCTTTATCCTGAGTGGTCTCGTCTAGCCAATATTTCAAATGCATTTTAACCAACCAAAGTCAACCTTTTCAGTAGTTAAGCGATACATATTAGAAAGCTCTCATTACTTCTTGCCTCACTGCAAAGACTCTCTCCCGACTAGGAGCCAACAACAGAATGTGGATTGACTTTTGTTGATGGACAAGAAAGAGTGAACACCAAAATTGGTGTTTGACTTTTCAAACGAACCTTAACCTTGTCAACTAGTGTGCAAATTCTTAGTGGCTTTAAGAGTCAGTGGTTAAACTGGAGACTACTGGCACTCTTGCCCAAATATGCTGGCCAAATCAGCATAAACATGTCCATGGTGTAGTTTCTGTAGGAATTTGAAAAGGATATGACAAAGGGATTCAACGCAAGGGAAACAGAGCAACTCCGAACTCCTTTACCATGACCCCCCCCCTCTCCTAAAGACATTCCAAACAATGAGAATTAAAAGAAAAGTCACAGGACATGGTGGGATGTGCAATCAGGCAAAAACAAAAAACATTGTGTCCTATTTCTTGCTGCGCAGGCGTTTGGACTGGCGCGGGAGGTCTGAGCTCTTCCTGGTGCGTTTCAAGGGTGGGCTACCCACCGCACTGGTTGCCGTGGCGACGGCAGCAGAAGACGTCGTGGCGACAGCAGAAGAGCCCGTCGTGGAAGAAGCTGCTGTGGTGGAGGCGGCTACGGCCGGCCTGGCACCTCCCCCCACCGCACTGTCCATCAGTTCCCTGAGCTTGTGCTCCAGCTCAGCCAGCCGGGCGTTCTGCTCCCCGATAACCTGAGTCTGCTCCAGCAACTTCTGCTCCTGGTCCTGCAGCTGCTTTTGCTGCTCCAGCTGCTTGACGCGCACCTCCTGATTCTCCCGCCGCAGCACCGTCATGGACGCCCCGTTCACCTTTACCTGCTGCTGCACCTTGGTCATCTCAGAGCGTGACGGCGTGTTCTTGGCCAGCAGGGACATGGTGGTCAGGGAGGTGGAGGGGCCGGCCACTGGGGTAGGCAGAGAGAATAGGGAGGGTGATGATCTTAGGTACACTCTTAAATGGGTAGCGAAGTCGAACAATAAATATCGTCATGTTAAATTGTATTCATATTAAATAACATGGGTGTTTGTTGAATCTTTATTGGCCATAGAAAGGTCAGTGTAGTTGTTCATTACCTGGGGCAGATCCGATGAGGCGCCCTGACAGGTCAGCCCCAGGAAGCCTTTTTTTCAGGATGGGGACGATCTTCTCATCAAAGTACTCCATGGCCATGGAAGAGATGTCCCGTAGCTCTTGCAGCACCTCATGAGCCCGCTGGGGCGCACGTGTAGAGTTCACATAGCGCAGCACACGGTAGATCTCATCAATCACCTCAGGGAAAGACACAGTCACATGCCGGGAACCTTAAGCTTAGAATAAATTGTACGCTTAGGCTTAGAATGTTAAGAATGTGATCCTGGTATGTGTGTGTGTGTAATGTTGAGGCCAAGACTATCCAAGTTAATGGAAGTAGCTAGCATGTTCATTCTGGGATGGAACTGGTCTTCCACTTTTAAAAAAAGTATGCTTTGATAATTTAATCAAATCATTTTCCTAAACTATAGTCAATCTAAGAACAGGACTGCCATCATGTGGCCAAACAGGAGAAGCTCTAAAGTTAGTCGATGTAAAAGAAAACCATAAAACAGAAATTAGCATCTAATGTACAGATGTGACAGGTCGTTAGTGGGTGGTAGGTGAAAGAGGATGAATCTAGGCACCTTGCCAGGGATGAAGCAGCAAAGACCGGAGTCCACATATTTCATGAAGGTCATGTTGAGTAGCGAGAGACGCGTTTCTACAGCAGCCAGGATGTCAGCGTGACGGGCCAGTGAGTGGTTCCTCCGCTCCGACTCCCGCCTGCCACAAGACAAAGCACAAAATATTTTATCCCCAATTTCGTGGTTTCCAATTGGTAGTTAGTCTTGTCTCATCGCTGCAACTCCAGTATGGACTCAGGAAAGGCGAAGGTCGAGAGCCGTGCGTCCTCTGAAACAAACCAATCAAACCACGCTGCTTCTGGACACGATGCCCTCTTAAACAGAAAGCCAGCCGCATCAATGTGTCGGAGGAAACGCCATACACCTGGCGACCGTGTCAGCGTGCACTGCGACGGCCCAGAGCTTGGATTCAAACCCAGAAGCTCTAGTGGCACGTTAGACCACTGCGCGACTTGGGAGGCCTAAGCGCACCAAATATACACATTGGACAAGAGGACAGAACTATGATTACAAGTAACATTATCCCGATTGAATGCAAACTTGAGGGATCATCAAAAAGTGAAGTTGCTGAATGGTTTGGAATAAAAGTATAGCCATACAAAAAAATAGCCTCGAGGCATGAGGTAATCACTTTTGTAATGCACTGGTGGTGCTGCTGACCCTGGGGTGAGTAGGCTATAATTTTAGGCTAATCATTCACAAGTTTATGGTCAAATGATTCATTTTATTTCATTATCCACAATGCATCTTTCTTATTGTAACAAGGAAAACATGGATCTTCTTTCATGAACGATTCCATCTAGAATTGCAACGCTCCGATACATTTTGGTTTAAAGTGATTCATTTTGAGTAGGGGAAAGAATTTATATATATATTTTTTAAAGTGTCAATAAATATGACATTTTCCATTTTAAAATGAATATCTGCTGCTGAGGGGGATCTCAGAAGCTGGGCCTCTGAGCTGGATCGGTCTGAGGGGACCTTATGCCGAGTAGACCTCTGCTAGTGTGCGCCTGTCAATTTGTGTGTGTGGGCACCTGAGCCATTGGGCAGACTGAGCTCCACCTGACTATCAGATTACGGGTGTGGGAAATTTGATTTGTCACAACTTTCATTCTTTAAAAAAAAGTCAGAATCACTCCCACCCAATGATTAACTTAATTTGTTGAGCTAGTACCATGTCAATATTTATATTTTGAAAGCATGGCATTTAGTCCATTAGGCAGGATTAGGAGTCCACCTACAGCGGCAGATTAACGAGGGCGACATTGTCAAAGCTTAACTGATCAAGACACACAGACATCAAAACCTCACAATTATGCCCAAAAACAATTAACAAGCTCTTGGCTTGCATTAGCAAATGGCTTGGAGATAATAAGCGATCTCTGCACTTAGGGAAAACTGAAGCAATTATTTTTGGATCCAGACCTAAATTGTGTAGGTCAGAGTGGAGTTAGGGGGTGAGGTGCTGACTACTAAACCCTTTGTTAGCTACTTGGGATGTATCCTAGATGGAAGCTTGGGAGGTGTGAGCATGGCCAATAAGGTGCTAGGGAAGGTTAATGCCAGGACTAAGTTTTTGCCTAGATTGTCCAAGCTGCTTGTTAAGGACTCCGTGAAAGTGCTTGTTAAAGACACCATGAAAGTGCTAGCTACTGCCCTAATTTCAATGCCATTTTGACTATGCTAGTACTTCCTGGTTTGGGGGCTTATCTAAACTTATGAAGGGGAAGCTCCAGATAGCCCAGAATAAGGTGATCAGAGTAGTATTGAAGGTGAGCACCCAGATCAGGTGTTGCTGATGTGTGCTTATAAAGGTTCAGGAGTAATGCTGGGAAGGGAACTTTGTGTACTGGAGCCTAAGAATGGAATGAGTTGGCTCTGCCCATAAAAACAATGTCCTCTCTGGGCAAATTTAAAAATAAAGTAAAAAATATATTTGATGTCTTCTGTGCCCATATGAATAACCCCTATGATGTAACTGGAATGATGAGTTGTTCTTCTCTGTTTTTGTTTTATTATTTCACTGCCGTACTGTGTTCCATCTTGTCTAGCAATTTTGTCTCAAGAGGACCACAATGGAAATAAGTCTTTGTGTGTTATCCTCAATGATTTTATTCATGCGCATGTATGGCCTTTTCAAGGTGCGCTTGTTTAAAAAAAAAATGTTCAAATTATTAAAACTAAACCTTGTTCTCTCCACTGGCTTCCAGTTGAAGCTCGCATCCGCTACAAGACCATGGTGCTTGCCTACGGAGCTGTGAGGGGAACGGCACCTCAGTACCTCCAGGCTCTGATCAGGCCCTACACCCAAACAAGGGCACTGCGTTCATCCACCTCTGGCCTGCTCGCCTCCCTACCACTGAGGAAGTACAGTTCCCGCTCAGCCCAGTCAAAACTGTTCGCTGCTCTGGCCCCCCAATGGTGGAACAAACTCCCTCACGACGCCAGGACAGCGGAGTCAATCACCACCTTCCGGAGACACCTGAAACCCCACCTCTTTAAGGAATACCTAGGATAGGTTAAGTAATCCCTCTCACCCCACCCCCCCTAAGTTTTAGATGCACTATTGTTAAGTGACTGTCCCACTGGATGTCATAAGGTGAATGCACCAATTTGTAAGTCGCTCTGGATAAGAGCGTCTGCTTAAATGACTTAAATGTAATGTAAATGTTAACCAGTGGAATATGGTATTTTTAGGCGAGCACTGATGCCGAACCTGTGATAAGCATTTCCCCACTGTGTAAACACATTGCAAATAGTCTCAGGATAACTCCTGATAAAGTTCATTTTAAGTAGCTGATATTCAGAGCTTAAATAGGCTAATTGATTAGTCACAGGAAGCAGGACTAGTCAAGCCAATGAAACTGCCTGTTTTACAAACAGTAGGGCTGCCACAAGGATGGGCATTTATAAGATTACATTGTAGCAGACACTGTAGGCCACACCCCAGTAAGCATGGACCGATGCCAACATTTTTTGGACGTATTGTTATTGTCTTTTTGTGCAGTTGGGACCAGCGTTAAACCAAATCATAGACACCTGTTTGGTCCAGTCCAGCCTTGATTTGGCCCCAACTTTGATGTCCATGTTAAATGCAGATTTGGTGCAGTCTGATCAGCCTTGAATTGTAGGCACTTTATTTTTTTTATTACTTTATGTAGTTTCTCCATAATATTCCAAACCAGTCGCTTTCGAGACTGGGGTAAAATCCAAAGCTGCATTATATGAAATTGGCCATCCTGACATCCTGACACCCTAGGCAAGGCAAATAAATTGATGCCCTCATATAACCCACAGATCTAGAGTAGACCCAGTAATCCAACATTTTGAAAAGTTGTCTAAAATCCCTATTTCCCAGATATTGAAGTTATTTTCAACTTTCAATCAGAAGTCTCTTATAGACGTCTATTTTTCAAGGCCGGTTCAGTCAAAATCATGGACGTCTGATTGTTTCAGATATATTCCATAATCTAGACATTGAAATTTGTTATTTTTATTAGGATCCCATTAGATGTTGCAAAAGCAGCAGCAGAAGAGTACTTCCTGGTGTCCACAAAACATGACATAATACAGAGCATTAACAGCTCAGAAGACAGAACATCAAAGTTGGGGACAAATCAAGGCTGGTCCAGAACGGTCCAAACAGATGACTGACTGGTTCAAGGACGATCCGGACCAGCCTCTCGAAAGCGAATGGCTTAGACCGTTTGGAATTTTAGAGAGCGAGCTTCTCCCGTGCCGACCAATGAATGAATGCGAAACATTGGCCGTTATACCCCCCCATTTTTTATTTGGGGGGGGGATATCACACATTTTGTGAACTCTGCTTTTATTGCTCCTGTATGAGCAAACAAAAACACAAGGCGCACACTGCATTCCATTTCTGCTATTTATTTGATTAATTCTTCTTTGACTTGATCTATTCAGCTCTCCAGATATCAACTAAGTGCTATTCACCATTTCATTTTTAAACCTCCATTCTGGCATATTTCCATCTACATGCTTTTATTTAGGTTTCTATGCAAACTACAATCCCAGTCAAAAGTTGACACCTACTTATTCAAGGGTTTTTCTTTATTTGTATTATTTTCTACATTGTTAAATAGTGAAGACATCAAAACTATGAAATAACATATGGAATCATGTAGTAAACAAGTGTTAAAATATATTTTAGATTCTTCAAAGTAGCCACCCTTTGCACACTCTTGGCATTCTCTCAACCAGCTTCACCTGGGATACTTTTCCAACAGTCTTGAAGGAGTTCCCACATTTGCTGAGCACTTGTTGGCTGCTTTTCCTTTACTCTGCAGTCCAACTCATATCAAACCATCTCAATTGCATTGAGGTCAGGTGATTGTGGTGGACAGGTCATCTGATACAGTACTCCTGGTGGACTTGTGGTGGACAGGTCATCTGATGCAGTACTCCATTACTCTCCTTCTTGGTCAAATATCCCTTACAATGACCCAACACACCTCCAGGCTGTGTCATTGTATGTTGAAAAACAAATGATAGTTCCACTAAGAGCAAACATGCGGAAATCATCTGTCTCAAAGACACGACGGTTGGAAACAGAAATCTCAAATTTGGATCAAATGGACAGATTTCCACCGGTCTGATGTTCATTGCTCGTGTTTCTTGGCCCTTAATGGTGTCCTTTAGGAGTTTTTTGCAGCAATTCGACCATGAAGGCCTGATTCACGCAGTCTCCTTTGAACAGTTGATGTTGAGATGTGTCTTACTTGAACTCTAAAGCATTTATTTGTGCTGCAATTTCAGAGGCAGTAAAGCCAAATGAACTTACCCTCTGCAGCAGAGGTAACTCTGGGTCTTCCTTTCCTGTGGCAGTCCTCACGAGCCAGTTTGATCATAGAGCTGGATGGTTTTAGCAACTGCACTTGAAGTAACTTTCAAAGTTCTTGAAATGTTCCGGATTGACTGACATTCATGTCTTAAAGTAATGATGGTCTGTCATTTCTCTTTGCTTACTTGAGCTGTTCTTGCCATAATATGGACTTGGCATTTTACCAAATAGGGCTATTTTCTGTATACCACCCCTACCTTGTCACAACACAACTGATTGGCTCAAACACATTGAGGAAAGACATTCCACAAATTAACTTTTAACAAGGCACACCTGTTAATTGAAATGCATTCCAGGTGACTTCCTCATGAAGCTGGTTGTGAGAATGCCAAGAGTGTGCAAAGCTGTGATCAGGGCAAAAGGTGGCTACTTTGAAAAAACAAATGTAAATATATTTTTATTTGTTTAACACACGATTCCAAGTGTCATTTCATAGTTGTCTTCATTATTATTCTAAAATGTAGAAAACAGTAAAATGAATGAAAAACCCTCAAATGAGTAGGTTTCCAAACTTGACTGTCTCTGTATATGAGTGAATGTTTTTAAGCCTGCAAGCTAGTTACTTGAAAATGAGACAAAACATGATTCAACAATTGAATTCACTAAGAGAAAACACAAATGGAGATTTAAAAATCGCTGGCTCCCAAGTCCGTATGGGAGTTGCAGCGATGAGACAAGACTAACTACTACCAATTGGATACCACGAAATTGGGGAGAAAAATGGTCAAACTGAATTATTTATTTATTTTTAAATTTACATTTACATTTAAGTCATTTAGCAGACGCTCTTATCCAGAGCGAATTACAAATTGGTTTTAACTGGCTAGTCTAATATCGGCTAGCTTTTTTAAAAGTAGAAAAACAAGACAACTCATATTGCATATTTCACTCACAGATATCTTATTTCAGTCTGGGGGAGCCAGCTAGCTACATCTGTTCCTCTTCATCAGACAGCAGCTTGCGGTTTAACAAGGTTGTGTTTAAATCATAGATAGAAGCAGGCCATTGGCTGCCTTCATTACAACAGGTATGTATGAGAGTTCTGATTGGTTCCAAATTTAGTAGTTTGAGAAAATGTGCAAGAATTGAAGGAGCCAACACATGGTTTTCCTGTCAAATCAAAATCCTCTCCTCCCTCGATGGGGATCAAGCAACTTCACGTTTTAAGGCTTCTGTTCACCTTCAGCACATTTGGTCGGGAACAAGTTCTGCTTCTGGTTAGGCTATACTGATCTCTGGCTCCCTCTTTAGTAATTTGTGCATTTTTTATTTTAATCTTAAGGATTATCCCCCCCCCCCCAATTTTCACCTAAAATGACATACCCAAATCTAATTGCCTATAGCTCAAGCACTGAAGCAAGGATATGTATATTCTTGGTACCATTTGAAAGGAAATAATGAAGTTCATGGAAATGTGGAATGTAGGATAATATAACAATAGATCAGGTAGAAAAATAATAAAGGAAAAAAAAACATTGTATTTTTTTGTACCATCTTTGAAATACAAGAGATAGGCCATAATGTATTATTATTCCAGCCAAGGTGCAATTTAGATTTTGGTGACTAAATGGAATCATTGTATGTGCAAAATGTTAAACTGATCCAATGAACCATTGCATTTCTGTTCAAAATGTTGTCTCAAGACTGCCCAAATGTGCCTAATTTGTTTATTAACAACTTTTCATGTTCAAAATTGTTCACTCAAACAATAGCATGGTATTATTTCATTGTAATAGCTACTGTAAATTGGACAGTGCAGTTAGATTAACAAGAACTTAAGCTTTCTGCCAATATCAGATATGTCTATGCCCTGGGAGATGTTCTTGTTACTTACAACCTCATGCTAATCACATAAGCCTTACGTTAACTCAACCGTCCCGTGGAATGAACACCGATCCCGAAGAGCATTAGACAAGCTCAGCAACCTACTTAGATGATTTATAAAATATGGTGTTTATTTGGAAAAATACAAATCTTAAAATGTACACCAATCGATTGGTCGAAAGAACAAGACTGCCCTAGTTCCTACAGAGCTCAAGCACTTCTGACTTAATTTCCTGAACTGCAATAGACCAACTTGTACTCATTGATTTGCTACAGGACATAGGCCAAGCAAAAACATGTATATTCAAATAGCATACACATCAAATACTATAGAACTCCCTCCAGTGGTGTTGAGACTGACCTTGGAAGCTGGGCTTTGACCTGCCTCTGGCACAGGCTGTGGTAACGCTCCACCTTGAGGAAGCCTTGGTTCAGCATTCGCTGATTGATCATGTCCATGCGCTTGCATACCTGGGAAAAGAACAGAGTCGGGAAGGTATGGTTGAGTAGCATGTCTTTTACCCTCCCTCCAACCTCCCCATGACCTTGCATGACACATACAGCCTGTGATCTTCAAACTAAAGTGACAGTTTGCACTGCAGGGTGCACCAGTGGGGTGATGGTACGGCCACAGAGTTTCTAAACCCAGAAACAATGTCGCAAGACTTCCGAGAATGCTTCCGAAAACAGACCCAGGTGTGACAAATCTGTCCGTGTTCGAGAGCATCAAAACCGTGATGAATCATGAGTAAATTGTTACTGACTTACAAATAAGTCAGTATGATGTAAGGTGATTTATGTAAGGTGATTTGTAGATCAGTCAGCAGTCACCTGCACTGTCAGGTGCAATGTTGAACAAGTCCAATGAGAAGTGAAATTCTTCCCGAGTAGTTAATTCTAAATCTAAAAAGTTAACCTAGATTCCAGCCAACGTTATTACTCTAACCTGGTGAAAGTGACATACTGACACATTAAACACTGTCGAAAGAGTGCACTGCCTGCACAGGTGCAGTTCGGCGCAAGACGACTGTTAGAAACATGTCATCAGGTCTACACATGAGCCAAGCTAGCCAATGTCACCATGACATCGACTACAATTGTGATCGGGGATTTCTATTCGAGATGCAGTTTCTTCCCATCATACTGTACTGTCTTCAGTATACTCATACTAAGAATTAATTCCCCTTGACCACACCCACAAATTGGGGAAACAAAAAGAGCTTAACTTCGTTATGGATTTTTTGTTATACAGAAATAAAACATGCCTGAAAAGCTGCTGTGTTGTTCAATGTACATGTAGCCAGGTCAAAAATGCTGCAATACACCCATGTAGGGAAATCGAGCATGTGAGAAGAGCCATATGGCTTCAGGCTATTCAGCATGGGAGAGTGGGAAATGTGCGGACCCGGTGTCTAAGTAGGCTGCACGTAGGCGTAGCCATGCGTGTGGAAATAAATACAAATATCACAGGTAAGACATTTAACTTGTTTAGTATTGTCTGTTTGTAACTCCACGTGTAGCTGAAAAGTCCATGTATTTGTGTTGTTGGTCTTCGCTAGCCCACCTGGTCTCAGACTACACGTAACATAGTAAATGTAAATCCGGGACACTCAAATTAGTTTGTTACATTTGATATGATTGGAAATATATTATATACACACACATCAAATGTAACATTAAACACACATACATACATGACAGGTTACTTAAGGCAAAAAAAACAAAAAGTAGGGCGGATGGGTGAGCATATAAACATCTAGCAACCAAAAAGTTGCATGTTTGAATCTCACCACAGACAACTTTAGCATGTTAACTAACCCTGTCCCTAACCCAACTAGCGTTAGTAACCACAAACCCTAATTTAACATTGTACGAAATGGATGATTGACATGCATAAATTAATACATAGCATACACTAATTGGAGTGTCCCGTATTTACATTTACTATGTTACGTCTACCCGAGTCCAATTGGGCTAGCTTAATGTTGAGTAGCTAGCACTCACATGGCTGCTCGCAGTCATGAAAAGGGGCATGAGGGAAGCCCTGCAATAGAGTTTTTTAAGTAGTGAGAACACATGCAATGTTTTAAAGTACTCTTAAGACATGTACTTTTCTTAAATGTAGTTTTGTAATGACTGAACCAAGTGTAACAGAATAACTTTACGTCCGTCCCCTCGCCCATACCCGGGCGCGAACCAGGGACCCTCTGCACACGTCGACAACAGTCACCCACGAAGCATCGTTACCCATCGCTCCACAAAAGCCGCGGCCCTTGCAGAGCAAGGGGAACTACTACTTCAAGGTCTCAGAGCAAGTGACGTAACCGATTGAAACGCTATTTAGCGCACACCGCTAACTAAGCTAGCCGTTTCACATCCGTTACACAAAAGCAGACAAGAAAAATTGCATTTGAACATAGGTTGTGTTCCCACAGATGTGCGGGGCAGCGACATACCTAAAGGCTAGGAAAACAAGTGTGCTCGCATACTCAAAGAAATCGGACATTAACTTTGACGGTTTTGCCAAGGAGATGTCAGTCGCGCAATTTTACATCTAACAATGATAAAATGTGCATGAAAATTGTGTCATCTTTCGTTAAATGAAAGACCATTGAAGAATCCCTACACTAAACTGAACTTTGGCTGGCCTGAAAGTGAAACTGGCAGCTTTTTTAACTTTGCAGATATGAAAGCGATATAAAATTCCCAGTTTATGCTACAAAACCAAATTTATAAACATGTTCTATTTGACTCAACATTCCAAGACATTCACTAAGGCATTTTTGGTAGAATAATTGGATGCAGTTCAATGCATGATAAATATAATTCCCCCAATTAATTTCTTGGTAGTCCCACAAATATTGCTATTAGGTTGTAAATCACAGCTGGCCTGGTACATTGTTTGCTGCATCCATTCAGGATACACTGTTTCAGTTTCAATGACTCAATATCTCAGACAAAAACAGACAAATGTAACTAAGACTGGGAATGTCACTACAATCAAACTAGCAAGGGCAATGATCACAAGTCAGTCATAACGTGGCTAATATGCTAGCTACCCATTTATGTAGCAAGCTTAAAACACAGAGGCTAACGTTAGTTAGCTGCTAGGAGGATGTCATTGAGTGACCCCCCCCCTCCAAATTTTCGGTGGCTATACACAGCTAAAGACGCAGGGGTTATTTGGTTTGCAAGCAAGAACTTGAACGACTTATCCAGCTCTAAAATTGGCATAGACAGTCAGAGTGAATTTGCCAACACGAGATGCTTTCATCTGTGTGCCGGAGTGCAGAATAACTGATGAATTTACACAACACCTGCTGAATATGACCGGAGTCAGTAAGCTTCTTGCTCTGGCTAGCATTAGTTGTATGCTCTCTCCCTCAATTATGCACAAGATCAACCTTTTCATGGTTTGAGCAATAGGACTGCAAAGTTACCAAATGTAAGAGAACTCTCGTGGTATTGACATCTGCAGAAATCCATTCAGGTGTATTTGTGTTCTATTGACCTAGTCGTGCAGTTACAACTGCCTGTAAACACAGTCCAGTTCAAAGTGAATGATGGCAGGCCTGTGGCAATTTCTTGTCTGCATAAAGACCTACTGTAGCTCTGATTGGCTATGGTGCACCGGTCTGCGTAGACTCCGGTCCTGGAGGAGACAGATGTTTTTATTTACTGCAGTGTCTATTCAATTTTCCAAACACATGGCCGCTTTTACACTATTACTATAACATTTTCACAAATGCCTTAGTAGACAATTCCCAAACATTCTACAAATTACCATATCTAAGTGAACACCTGTCAGGTAAGTGTCATTACTGGGGATGTATATGAACAGACTTGAATAAGATTTAATGTTGCTATAATGCTGTCAGTTCCACTTTAACACCGACTGGCACTCTACAATGGCCAGATCGAAAAGGGCTGCGGTCGAGCTGAAATAGCCTACTACTCCTCCCCAACACACACACACACACACATCTAGATGTCAATTGGCCTATTGCTCCACTGTAAATTAAAGAGAAGTCTTACTGTACTTGGTGGAAAGCAGAAACAAAACCAAACTTCAAATGTTTAGCCAGCCAGTTTAGTGTGGACATTCAGAATTACACTGATTTTTGCTACATCTTGACAAACATACTAAGTAACTAGATGACGCATTTAAAGTAGAGGTTTAAACAAACAATATAGCCATTTGTTTGTTTGAAATTGGCATGTTTGTCATGAGTTCCAGCCAGGAGAGGGCCCTAGCTGGCTAAAGCAACTGGGAATGAAATTGAAATAAAAGCCGATGCAAATAACCTAAACTAGCTTAGCTAGTTGGCTATATTTCGGTACCCTTGGCTATTATTATTACTAAGTGGGAAAGGCATCCACATTTAACATATAAGCAAGCAGTGACTACTACCTTTCGTTAAATAGCTAACGTTGGCAGGAGCTAGATTAGCCAGACGCTGCATTGGTATTTGCTTAATGGTTTGTTTTTGTTTTCTCTCACCAAGCGTAGCAGGCTGATTTCGTCGTAAGACAGGAAATTGAGAATAGTCTCAATCGCCACAATGGGAAGTCCTAAAAGCGGGTTGTTCTGATGTAGTTGATCCGGTGGTGGTGTACACAATCTCGGTAACGCCGAGTCGCAATCCAGGGCTCCAAAACCTCCCTCGACTCTTTCTACAACGGCAGCCATCTTCAATTGCTAGCTAGGGGAAATGACGTTTCATAGGGAACATTCTCCGAACAACGCTCGAAAAAGTCTCGCAAGACTGTACACAACTATTTCAATTCACTTGAGTAAACAAAGTAGCAAGATTTTTTGCATGAACCCACTTGTCCCTACAAACAGCTGTGTCCAGCCCTGGGTTATAGTGTCACAATTATGTCAATCTGATTTACACTTTAGTCATCTCATTGGCTACAACTGATATTGTTCAAGAAGCAATCATCAAGCTGCGTTACCCAATCTTTTTTTCTGTACAGACACCTGCGCGGTTTGCTGATGTCAACGTTGTGAACAGTGTCCCATTTGGCAGTGGGGTTATACTATGTGACAGCATAAACTACGGACAACGAGCACAATTGCATTTTATCGATGGCAATTTGAATGCACAAAAATACTGTGACCTACAGATGCAGATACCCACAGATGTCAATGTTCCCTTGGGCAAGGCACTTAACCCTAATTGGCCCTGTAATTAATCTAGATAAGAGCATCTGCTAAAATGTAAAGTATGCACAGATGTTGCAACATCAGTATTTAGAGTAATTTGTTTTACCTTTATTGTTTAATGAAACAAGTCCATACAGAACACAACACAACTGTGCACCTGGTTGAGAAGAGCCAATCCCGCCATTGACAAATTAGTTTTAAATCCATCTTCATTCAGTAAAGACATCAACCTATTTTTCTTGTATACCCAAAAGGACAGAATTCAGGCAGAATTCTACAAATGGGCTAATGACATGGGTGAGCCATAAGGATTTGCAAGTGACATTAGCATGAATCAGAATACAAAATATATAAGTAGCACAACTATTTGAGGATGACAAAGTCATGCTGGGTACATAGTTGAACAAACGAATCCATAGTCTAGTTAATCTAAAATAAAGCATCCTCAGCATTCTTCTGCTATTCCAACTGGTGTTGTATTCTACTATCCAAAGCATGTTGCACACCGGCTCAACATACGCATATATCCAACCCCTGTAGGGGCTATTTCCATTTGGTCCAACTTAATAGCTCTTATTCCATCTCTGTAGAATCGAGTTCACTGAGGAATCGCTGACACTTGGTCATGAGAACTTTGATGGCCTCTGTGACCAGGACATCAGGTGCCAGGATGCCAGTGGATTCTACAGAAACTGTATGGGAAAGAGGAAAGACAGGATGGTTGACAGTGTTCATGCACATAATGCCAAACTATACTAAACAAATAAAGCCAATTTGTAAGTCGCTCTGGATAAGAGCGTCTGCTAAATGACTTAAATGTAAATGTAAAGTACTAGAATCACTGAGGAAAATCAATTAGCTTCTACAGTGCAAAACAATACGGGCAGTGTTACCCTCGTATTAATTTAGCAGCAGTGCATTGCCGCTGCTAAATTGTTGCCACCACAAAATATTTAACAGGAAAAAATATATAGCTATGCTAATGATCAGTCTTCTGATCGATGGAAAGGCTTTCCCAAAAACCATGAATTAAATGTTGAATAGGTTACTTTGTAGCTAGTTCTATCTACCTGGCAGAATTATATAATTATTATTTGCAGCAATCCAGTGGGCATTTGTTTTGCAAACTCCATCACGTTCATATGTACCTGAATTAAGGGATAACTGAAGCAAAAGTCAATTAAATACATGTTTCCCAGACCTCAAAAGTAGTCTCCTGGTGTGGTTTTAACATTTTTATGTACAACAAAAAGGGGATGTTCGGAAAAAAATTTTTTTTTTTTTAAAAAAAAGGACTGAGTGAAAACCTAAAACAAACCTTGCAAAAATATTCCAGTGGAAACTCTATGGGCTATGTACTAAACTTGAACATAAGATTCAACAAAAGACAAACTGAACAAGTTCCACAGACATGTGACTAACAGAAATTGAATAATGTGCCCCCGAACAAAGGGGGGGGGGGGTTCAAAATTAACAGTCAGTGTTCTTGCTGTGAGATGTTACCCCACTCTTCCACCAAGGCACCTGCAAGTTCCCAGACATTTCTGGGGAGAATGGCCCTAGCCCTCACCCTCCCATCTAACAGGTCCCAGACGCGCTCAATGGGATTGAGATCCGGTCTCGTTGCTGGCCATGGCAGAACACTGACATTCCTGTCTTGCAGGAAATCACACACAGAATGAGCAGTATGGCTGGTGACATTGTCATGTTGGAGGGTCATGTCAGGATGAGCCTGCAGGAAGGGTACCACATGAAGGAGGAGGATGTCTTCCCTGTAACGCACAGCGTTGAGATTGCCTGCAATGACAACAAGTCGATGATGCTCTGACACACCGTCCCAGACCATGACAGACACTCCACCTCCAAATCGATCCCGCTCCAGAGTACAGGCCACGGTGTAACGCACATTCCTTCGACGATAAACGTGAAGCCGACCATCACTGCTAGTGAGATAAAACTGCGACTTGTCAGCGAAGAGCACTTTTTGCTGGTGATGTCTGGTGAGGACCTGCCTTACAACAGGCCTACAAGCCCTCAGTCCAGCTTTTCACAGCCTATTGCAGACAGTCTGAGCACTGATGACGGGATTGTGCTTTCCTGGTGTAACTCGGGCAGTTGTTGCCATCCTGAACCTGTCCCGCTGTTGTTACATGTGGTCTGCCACTGCGAGGCAGACCACATGTAACAGCCGTCCGTCCTGTATCCCTGTAGCGCTGTCTTAGGCATCTCACAGTACAGACATTGCAATTTATTGCCCTGGCCACATCTGCAGTCCTTATGCCCCCTTGCAGCATGTCTAAGGCAAGTTCACACAGATGAGCAAGGACCCTGGGCATCTTTCTTTTGGTGTTTTTCAGAGTCAGTAGAAAGGACTCTTTAATGTCCTAAGTTTTCATAACTGTGACCTTAATTGCCTACTGTCTCTAAGCTCTTAGTGTCTTAATGACCGTTCCACAGGTGCATGTTCATTAATTGTTTATGGTTCATTGTACAAGCATGTGAAACTGTGTTTAAACCCTTTACAATGAAGATCCGTGAAGTTATTTGGACTTTTACGAGTTATCTTTGAAAGACAAGGTCCTGAAAAAAGGATGTTTGTTTTTATACTGAGTTTACTAGACATTATGACTGTACATTTCACAAATTCACGAAACAGAAACATAGTGATGTCTAAATTCACTGTATACCTACAGATAAAATGGTCCCGCACTCTTGCAAGTTTCACAGCATTCTTGAGGTCGTCATGTCGGAGAACCTCCCTACTGCAGGTATCTAAGCGGCTGTTCACCACCTTGGCAACAACCTTTCCTGAGACGGAGATGGAGAATTAACTACATGGAACTTAAATAGCTACAGTAAAAGTACAATTTCAGTATGTGCAAAGGACAATGCTTCAAAATGTTATAGCTACTGTTTTACCCCCATGGTTCTCCACTTCAATGACTCCAGGTGAGAAGCAGCGTTTTAGTCGCTCTGCTTTCTCCCCCTCCACTGTTTCCATTAGTGTGATCTCAGGAAGGAGTCTGTAACTGGCTGTAGCCACAGGTGAAAACTTGGCGTGATCTTGACCTGGAAACATAGAGCATAGGATTAAGCCACCAGAACAGCTAAGAAAGATCACTAATTTCAACAGAATATAACGTAGATCTGTAGCGACAGGCAACGGCGTAGCGAGGGTAAATTAACATAAAGTATTTTTATTTGGACGAGTGTTTACCCACCCATTGCTAAAAATGCATTGAAAATACTGGGAGAATGAACTTATTCAGACAAATATCAGCATTTACCCACATTATTTAAATTGTATACTACATCACTGGTTACAGGGCTTGAGAAAGGTTAAACTGTCATCAGATTGCCATTGTGCAGACATTATAACATTTTGCAGGAAAGTCCTCTCACCAATGCCTTTCACACAGTGCATGACTATATCCAGCTCCTGTCCAGGCCGGAGCTGCGCCAGAAGGATGTCCCCATGTACTGGACCGATGTTGGCATCTGCAAACACATCAGCTTGGTTCCCAATAGGGGCCCACTTCATGTCCTTAGAGTACACTGAGGAAAAACAGTGTAAAAAAACGTAATACAATTCTACTCATTTTACCATGGGACACAGACATTTTTGCAGTTTTAAAGCATATCTCCTGCAATTCTACACATTTTCCCATGACTTATGCCATGTTAATCATATGAGAGTGACTCAAAATCTATAGGGCATGTGCCCTGCGTGCCTGGTCGGTATTCGACAATGATTAGGACAGGTTTAGATAACTGGCTTGACTAACTTGACATGGCTAATTGAGTGAGTCAGTGACTGACATAAAAACTACTGATGCACAACCAAATTTTAAACTTGCACTTTGTGTATTCTACTATTCTAACTCTCAACAGTAAGTTGAGACTCCCACCGACATCCTAATGGCGCCCCTGAGCGTCCAGTGACCACTTATGCTTGGCGCTGGCCCTAGTCCACGGCCTTACCTACCCATGTGATTCAGGTAAAGTTCCCGGGGGTCAGCGGAGTCTTTGGTGGCTCTGGGGTTCCTGGTGCATTTGATCTTCAGTTGAAGTTGAATTGTGTCGATTTCTGTGCCTTCCTCGTCCCCTGGGAAAAGCATGAATGCCTTAAAACTGATGTAGTTGGCAGTGACCCTCTACAAGACAAGTCTTGGAACTGTGTGTTAACATTGTCAGAGGAGGTGAAGACAAGGTATGCAGCATAAATGTACCTGCGCTTCTGTACTCGAACAGTCGTGGGTCAGCCTTGATAGGGATCAAGCCCAGCCTGTGGGCAAGGATCTCATCCTGAATGATAGATGTGTTGTTGTAAATAAGCACCTTCTCAACAGCCATGGTGGGGACCTAGGAGAGGGCGTATTAATACACGTCATGTTGCTATGTACCATATAAAACATAATAAACATGGACACCACTTATTATATAATTTTTATTTAAAGGACGCTATTTGAGTAGTTAGTAGCTACCTCTGCAAGCAATATCCTTCGAAAGGCATTGGCGAGAGCAGCATCTATGCCCACCATGTCGAACTCCAGAGAAGTCTCATCCATTTGCACCACGTCGATTCTGAAATTCTGCAATAAATACATAATATTGACGTAAAGGGTATTATTGGCATTCCACTTAACAGACCTGAATGTAAAATTAGACCAGCATGATAATAGTTAGCTAACTCGATAAGTTAGGTACCTTTTGAAATTTCTGCAAGTTCCATGTGTCATCGTAGCCAGGATAATTGCCAGGGTAATCTGTTGTATGAACCTGGAAACATTTGAACAATTTTAAAGTACTTATACGTCGCAGATCAACTCATCTATTGACGTATTAAACACAGTACATATATTTCATGAGAAATATGCTGCGTGCGAACTGTGTTGTATTTTCTACCGTACTAACGTTAGCTAGCTAACGCGTTAGCTACACATTTGTTTCGCAAGCAAATGTTGGCTACCCGTTAATTCCAATAACATCTGCACATATATTTCAGACACAAACAGTATCTTAATTTATCAGATTTTATTGTATAATCTTAAATCACTTACATTTTTTATATCAAATTCACCTAATATCACTCTATTCCGAATTTCATCCACGTTGCTCATGGTCGCTGCCATTTTAGATCCTGTTTTCAATGACGTCACAAGCTTCGCTCTACTATATTGTGGCGCTCTCAAGCGTCAAATAAAATGAAAACTGACAACAAAGACACAAGGGAAAACTAGTTATCAGTACATTTGCTGACAAACCTAAATGCGTTTTAGACTTTCATTCTTCATTCAAGAATCATGCTGTCTGCTGCTGTATGCAGCCAGAGATGTAGTAGGGTTGTAAATAGCATTCTTCCTTCCTTCAATCCTGCAGACATTTAAGCCATTGGGCTTCAATGTCCACTAGAGGGGGTGTAAAGATGGTGTTATAGATTTAGTCAACACCACTGACTGTTCCGTTTGTTCATGTCAGTCACTTGCTGTCATAACGCAAGCTTGAAAACACTTCCTACCTGGCACACCAGGCAAGCAAAAACAAGTGTGCCTAGGGAGAGTTTGCAGTACAGAGGCAATGGTCTGTTTATGTTCGAGGCCTGTATGAGCTGAGGACTATCACTGTTTATGTTTAGGCTTTACAATGGCCAGTGAGGGAGTTTCAAGCACAGTGTCCAGCAAGACAGGTGAGCTACTGGGTTGTGTGTCAGGTGTCTCAGGCTCATGTGACACTGGGCAGAGTTGTGAATGTGAGCCAGATGTGTGTGAGCCTCCATCTCTAAAGGAGCTGGAGGAGGTGCTACATTCAGCCCAGAGCTCCTGTAGGCACGGAGACGAGGTGTGGCCCAACCTATACCTGGGGGATATGTGAGTACACCTGCTTTTCCAGTCATAATTACACAGACACACACATGTGCATGCACACACCTATACTTACACATCACGTATATTTGGAGATGGTGTGTGTCTCAGCTACATGTCTCATGATAGGTATGGGCTGAATCCGTATGTACTGTTGGTGTGTGTGTGCGTGATGGTGTGTGTTATTGTAGTGATATCTCTACGTTGTTTCTCCTAGGTATATGTCTCATAACAAGTATGAGCTGTGGAAGTTGGGCATCACTCATGTCCTGAATGCAGCCCATGGTAAGATGTGTTGTAAAGGCAGTGATGATTACTACGGTACCACAGTCAGCTATTACGGTGTTCCTGCCAATGACCTACCCACCTTTGACCTCTCACCTTTCTTTCACCCTGCTGCTCAGTTCATCCACCAGGCATTAAAGTCAGGAGGTAAGCCACGACCCATACAGTGAGCTGGTGTGTGTGTGTTGTCTGTGCGTGAGTGTGAGTGACTGATGCATGACTGTATGTATATATATGTTATTGTCTTCCCTAGGCAAGGTGTTAGTGCACTGTGCTGTAGGAGTGAGTCGGTCGGCTGCGTTGGTCCTAGCCTTCCTCATGATCCATCATCATCATCCTCTGCTGGCAGCCATCCGGCTGGTGCAGCAAAAAAGATGGGTGTTCCCCAACAGAGGCTTCCTAATGCAGCTTATTAACCTGGACTACACTCTTCACACAGAGAGAAGGGACTGAATACACACACACCAGACCTGGGATAACTATAGTTTTGAATATTATTTGTGGAAAGTAACTAAACCTGTGACTATAGATCCCAAAAAATGACTACTTTTTAAAACTATTTGAATACAGATCTCAGAAAGTAACCACTCTTTAACTAATGGTAGGGTTATATCTGGAACATAAACTATTGGATTAGCTACCTTCAACTAAAAGCATGACTGTATCAGGTAATGCATGTTGCAGATACAAATAGAATGAATAGAGCAAACACAATTCCCTACACTATTCAAATCTACCTTGTAGTCGATCATATTTGTTGTACATAATGCATTTATATCTGAACATTCTGTTCATTTCCAATCTCCTGAACAGGCCCCAGGTGTAGAAAATCAAGTCAAACCAATGATATTTTGTACAGATAAATATAAATAAGTTGTGATGCTCAACTACATATCCTCTGGCGTGTTGATTTTAATGTGTTGATGTTCTCTTTATCCATAACCAGAATGATTTTGCAGCGCATGGTGATCAAACAGGTTTCATGTTATATTCAGAGGTGTAGAGAGGGTGAAGTTTATGAATCCCCCAAAAATGTAATTATACAGATATTATACAAAAAATGCACACAACAGTATTCATAACTTCTTTTTTTAGAGTGTTTGACTCTTTAAAACATGGAACTGGGAAGGTCAAAAGCTGCAATTAATTTTATTATTCCATAAAATAATTCAAAGCCATTTGTAAACATTGCAAACGGGAAGTTGGATGCTCAGAAAAAAAAACATTTTGAACCTCTTTGTCCATCTGAGAGTTCTTGTTTCAAACACACACTACACAACAAATCCACGAAATATATCATATGTAGTGTGCAACTCTTTTTTATATATTTGTTTATATCAAACACACGCTATCATTAAAGGGATAGTTTACTCAGAATACAAATTAACATGATTTTCCACCTACCTTTTCTGTAGTTGATTCAAGAAGGCAGTTTAGGGATATTTAGTTCCCTTAGATAATTAACTGACATATTTTAGCAGTTACTGTTAGTATTCTCAGTAACATTAAATTCTCATACTGGAAATTTTCACCAGTCGCCAACTGGTCGATCTTCAAGTCATTATTAGTCGATCACCAAACATTTCGTTTTTTATTCGCGGTGCAATTGATTCAGAAGCCCTGCGCACCGGGTAAACAAAGTGTTCCCATTTTGAACCATTTCATTTGTCTGAAAACCAACTCCGCCTCTCCCGGCGGACCGGGAGGTCTGTGGATCGTGAGAGTGCGCTGGCCAATCGGATAGCTCAAATCACCGTGCCTACAGCGCTTCCAAGACCTCCAGACACAGCAAACATTGATATTAGCCTACGTAAGATTTAATAACTTTTAAAACCATGGCCACAAAGAGACTGTCAAATAATACACCAAATAGCTGCTGTTTTTACGAATGAGTTCATGATTAACTTTTTATCCAGCACTGTCAACACTATTACAAAACATAAAATGTGCTTGAGGGGCCTAGCGACTGTGTATCGATAGCCCTGCGTTTTTATTATTAGCAGCTCGTAATGTCTATTTTAATATGAGGAATATTTAACTTTCTCTGGTCATAGGAACAACATGAATTTGTGCATCGCAGATGCGGTGCGATTAGAGTTTCGCCATCAGATGGGAAACAGATGCAACATTCAAAACAACTCGGAAATCTTTGACTTCCGAATTCAGTGTTTTCAAGACAACTGGGAACTTGAAAAAAACGAGCTCCGTCTGGGATTTTTTTTTGAACGGTCATCCAAATCGGGAATCTTTCTAGATCTTCAACTTTCCGGCCTGAAGATCTTTGACGTTATGATTTGACATCGTTTTTTTCTTCTTCAGAGTTCCCAGTTGTCCCAGCACCATTACCACAAGATGCTTGTACCATCAGTCCAGTAAAATCAAAAAGCGAATTATTTAAATTAATGCACAGCAGTAACTCTCAAGTGCTACACCCACCGATCGATTTTGTTGCCAAAAGTTGAGTTTTGAAATAGCCTGTAATATGGTCTGAGAATAACAATATTGTCAGGCCAGGCATATAGCCAATATGCTGTGATAATGTATCAGGCCTACTGCCCAGCCTCTTTCCTACAGAACAGATTTTATTAGGTTAATGTTTTTAAAAATGTAAGTCATGTTTAAAAAAAAAGTGGTAGACCTCGGCTTGATTTTTTACTGAGGAAGTGATCTCGACTCAGAAAAGGTTGGTGATTTAGATGAATTAAACTAACTGTTGTAGTTTGTTTCTTCATCAAATATTTGGCAGCCATCAAATATATATATTTTTGTTTTCAAATAACTCGCAAATGTTCAAATACCTTCAAATATGATTTGTTTTTCTGAAACCTGTATTTGAATGCCAAAGGAAATAATTACGTTTCGTGTATTTAACTAATAATTGCCTATATTCAACTGCCTTGAGTATTTATAAAGTTGGTATTTTCAAATAAACTACGAATACAACAATTTTCTTCCCAGGTCTGACACACACACACACAAACACACTTAATTTCTTTATTTTTTTTGTGTGGGGGGTGTATTATTATTGTATTGCTGCATTGTTGGAGCTAGAAACATAAGCATTTCGCTGCACCTGCAATAACATCAGCAAAACTGTGTACGGCAACCAATACATTTTGACACCCACACATGATAAACACGCATACACAGTACACATGCTCACCCCTCCATTCCTCCCTCCTATCATCTGGTGACCTCAGCTGTGACATAATGCCTGTTACATGACTCTCTTTCTTTCTCTGCTCTTTCTCTCTCTCTTTCCCCTTCTCTCTCCATTTCCATCTCTCATTAATCAACCCTGTATTGTAACCCTCTCTCTGATGGATACAGTGCCTTCGGAAAGTATTCAGACCCCTTGACTTTTTCCACATTTTGTTACGTTACAGCCTTATTCTAAAATATATTACATTAAAAAAAAAATATATCTACACACAATACCCCATAATGACAAATCGAAAAAACTGGCTTTTATAGATTTTAGCAAATTTATACATGAAAAAAAAAAACTTATTTACATAAGTATTCAGACCCTTTGGTATGAGACTCGAAATTGAGCTCAGGTGCATCCTGTTTCCATTGATCATCCTTGAGGTCTTTCTACAACTTCATTGGAGTCTCTTTTGGTAAATTAAATTGATTGGACAGGATTTGGAAAGGCACATACCTGTCTATAAAAGGTCACACACTTGACAGTGCAGTTCAGAGCAAAAACCAAGCCATGAGGTCGAAGGAATTGTCCGTAGAACTCTGAGACAGGATTGTGTTGAGGCACAGATCTGGGGAAGGGTACCAAAACATTTCTGCAGCATTGAAGGTCCCCTAGAACACAATTGCCTCCATCATTCTTAAATGAAAGATGTTTGGAACCACAAAGACTCTTCCTAGAGATGGCCGCCTAGCCAAACTGAGCAATCGGGGGAGAAGGGCCTTGGTTAGGGAGGTGACGAAGAACCTGATGGTCACTCTGACAGAGCTCCAGAGTTCCTCTGTGGAGATGGGAGAACCTTCTAGAAAGACAACCATCTCTGCAGTACTCCACCAATCAGGCCTTTATGGTAGAGTGGCCAGACGGAAGCCACTCCTCAGTAAAAGAAAGGCACATGACAATCAATGCTCACTGTCATGTTGAGCCCGCTGTGAGTTGTGCAGCTGAGCATTGTCTCCTGGGAATATATCAGTTGAAACATTAATAATGAGATTACACAATTTAAAAGGTACTTTTTTTCTCTCAGATTGGTGTCTATTATATTACTTTCAGGCGTGTACTACTAATATATTAAGAACTATGAAACCTTTACATAATGAATAGTGTCATCTGTCCAGTAAATTCTGGAGGATGCTTTCGTCACTGGTGAGGAGGTATAGAATTACAGAATGCTAAAATTGGAAGCTAACTGCAGGGGTGTGTGTGTGTGTATGCGTGCATGTGTGTGTGTGTATGAAGAGGAGCAGACGCGGTAAGAGGAGGGGCTGTGCTGCCTGTTAAAGGTAAGTTGACTTGGATCAGATGGGAAAGAGGTTTTGTTTGATTGTTGTTGACCAGACTGTTTTCTGTTCCGCTTAGATTTTTCTGTCTCTGTAACTAACACACACCTCCTCTCCAGACGGTGTCAGTATGTCTCTAAAGAACCGGTGCTATGAATCTCCATCTGTCTCTGAGCTGCTGGAGTTCCTGTTAGCCCACTGACGGACCACCAGCCATCCCTCTCTCCTCTCATCCCTCGCTTGTCTCAGTTCATCCTTCTCTCCTCTTATTCAGCTATCCATCTCGCACACAATTACACACACACACACACACACACACACACACACACACACACACACACACACACACACACACACACACACACACACACACACACACACACACACACACACACACACACACACACACACACACACACACACACACACACACACACACAGAAACACAATGGTTACTAAGGTATAATGCTCTGTGTGTCCTGAAGGCTAGGGGTTTGTTTACTGTGCCATGGGCATCCAATGTTCTGGCCCTGGGGTATCTGATGGTCTACAAGAGCCTTCTGACCAAACTCTGGCTTCCTGGAGCAACTCATACAGCTGGACCTCCTCAGGCAGCAGAGGACACAGACAGAAACATGAATGAGAATACACACACACACACACACACACACACACACACACACACACACACACACACACACACACACACACACACACACACACACACACACACACACACACACACACACACACACACACACACACACACACACACACACACACACACACTGTATACGTCTGGCCCTTCTTTAAACACTGTGTTAACAAACCTCCAAAGAGCGTCAATGCCATACAACACTCCTTCCGTGGCCTCCAACTGCTCTTAAACGCTAGTAAAACTAAATGCATGCTTTTCAACTGATCGCTGCCCGCACCTGCCCGCCTGACTAGCATCACTACCATGTTGACGGTTCTGACTTAGAATATGTGGACAACTACAAATATCTAGGTGTGCTAGACTGTAAACTCTCCTTGCAGACTCATATGAAACATTTCTAATCCAAAATTAAATCTAGAATCGGCTTCCTATTTCACAACAAAGCCTGTTTCACTTACGCCGTCAAACATAACCTCGTAAAACTGACTAGCCTACCGATCCTCGACTTCGGCGATGTCATTTACAAAATAGCCTCCAACACTCTACTCAGCAAACTGTATGCAGACTATAACAGTGCCATCCTTTTTGTCACCAAAGCCCCATAAACCACCCACCACTGCGACCTGTATCCTCTCGTCGGCTGGCCCTCGCTACATATTCGTCGTCAGACCCACTGGCTCCAGGTCATCTATGTCTTTGCAAGATAAAGCTCCATCTTATCTCAGCTCACTGGTCACGATAACAACACCCACCCGTAGCACGCTGTCCAGCAGGTATATCTCGCTGGTCATCCCCAAAGCCAACACCTCCTTTGGGTGCCTTTCCTTCCAGTTCACTGCTGCCAATGACTGGAACGAATTGCAAAAATTGCTGATGTTGGAGACATATCTCCCTCACTAACTTTAAACATCAGCTATCTGAGCAGCTAACCGATCGCTGCAGCTGTACAGCCATCTGTAAATAGCCCATCCAATCTACCTACCTCATCCCCATATTGTTTTTATTTACTTTTTGCTCCTTTGCACACCAGTATTTCTACTTGCACATCATCATCTGCACATCTATCACCCCAGGGTTAATTTGCTAAATTGTCATTACTTCACTACTACGGCCTATTCATTGCCTTGCCTTCTCACGCCATTTGCACACACTGTACATGGACTTTTTTCTATTGTGTTATTGACTGTACGTTTGTTTATTCCATGTGTAACTCTGTGTTGTTGTTTGTGTCGCACTGCTTTGCTTTATCTTGGCCAGGTCGCAGTTGTGAATGAGAACTTGTTCTCAACTGGCCTACCTGTTTGAATAAAAGTGAAATAAAACATTTCATTAAACACACCTTGCAGTTTCATTTAAAGGGGCAATCTCCATTAGTACATCCATTTAAAAAAACAACTTTTAAATGAATTAGATATACCCGATCATATTCCAATAGATACAGTAAGCTTTTTTTACTCCCTTGATTATAAACTAAAACTGTGTCGCCTCAGAACATGGTTACATTTCTCAAGCTCTCAACTGCAGGTTGAACCTTCCGTAGGTGAAAAATATTGATCATTTTGTGAATTATCCGCTCCAGTGATGTTGTTTTTGAGCTTCACAGCAAGGTAGACAATGAGACAAAACATATTTGAATTCTTTGTAGTGACTAAATTACAGTGTGGCATTCTAAATACCTGATATTAGTGTCACCAGAGGTTAGTTTAACCTCAGTAATAAAAAGGGGGGAAACAGTTTCCTAGATGCTACCATCAATTCAGACTTCATCTAAGAGACATTATCTGGGACATACACTTTATTAGGTAACACCAACCCGTTCACGAAAATGGATCACTCCTTCAGACAGTGAGTCATGTGGCCGTGGCTTGTTGTGTAAATCTGGCAGACAGATATCGAGGCATTCAGTTATTGTTCGATTTAATGTTAGAATGGGCAAAACCAGTGACCTAAGCGACTTTGAGCGTGGTATTTTACACACAACAGTGTCTAGGGTTTACCGAGAATAGTACAACAACCATAGAACATCCAGTCAGCGGCAGTCCTGTGGTCGAAAACAGCTCATTGATTAGAGAGGTCGAAGGAGAACGGCAAGAATGGTGCAGGCTAACAGGCGTGCCACAAACAGACAAATAACGGCGCAGTACAACAGTGGTGTGCAGAACCGCATCTCGGGAACACACAAGTCATCGAGAAGCTCCAGTGGGCACGCGATCACCAACACTGGACAATTGAAGAGTTGAAAAACATTGCCTGGAACATGACAGTGAGTTCAGTTAACTTGAGGGGCCTGCACAGTTCCCAGACCGCAACCCTATAGAGCATCTTTGGGATGAGATGGAACGGGCTGTTCGCAGCATGAATGTACCGCCGTCCAATCTGCAGCAACTGCATGATGCCATCACATCAGCATGGACCAACATCCCTGTGGAAAATTTACAACACCTTGTATATTGCCCCGAAGAATTCAGGCTGCTCTGGAGGCAAAGGGGGAGGACGTCAATCTGGTACTAGATGGGTGTACCTAATAAACTGGTTATGTCCTAATATACATCAGTGGAGGCTGCTGTTTGGAGGACGGCTCATAATAATGGCTGGAATGGAGTGAATGGAATGGTAGCAAACACTTGTTTGAAAACATTCCATTAACTCCATTCCAGACAATATTTTGAGCCGTCCTCCCAACAGCAGCCTCCACTGATATACATACATACATAACCATTAACCTTAATACAGGTTTCTAAAGACCTGATAACAGCAGTCATATTCTACTGATAAGGACTGCTATTAACGTATCATCACGCCCTCCACTACAAACCCAACACTGATGAACAGCCTGTGCTATGATCTGAAACTGCAAAATATGATAAAGGAATTGTATTCAAATTATAATATAAAGAACATAAGAGCCCTTTAATGCCAAGCTTGGTAATTATTTAATACACAAGAATAACTTTCTTAAACATTATATTACTGATTTAATGATAAAACAGTTATTCCTGCATTGTAGAAACAGTAAAAGCTACTTTAAATCTGGTTATAATTGATAATTGATTGAGCAAAATCTCTTTCCAACGCAATATGGAAGTGACATACTTGAAAGGTTTATGAAACTGACCGGCTAGTTGTAAACTCATCCATTTTACAATAGGCCTACCAATGCAGTACATTTTTATGGCACAGTAAATTGATAAGATACTGTTACAGTGGTGATAGTTAACCTTTAACCCTCTGGTTAGATACAGTACATGACTAAAACATTGGCTGTGGTTTTGAGACAATCATCATTCAGAACATATAACACATTAGATCCGTTACCCATAATGTTTTTGAGACATATTAAAGTACAGGGTCAAATGCAATAAATGTTCATATGACAATGTTGAAAAATTGAAAGAAAGTATTATTCACAAATAGGCTATTTGGCCTTTAGTTATGTGCATTAATATATTGAATGATAGCTGAAAAATCTCATCAGATTTCTTGATCAACGTTTTCCAGTCTGTTAACCCTTTCTCTATGTCACGGTATTCTCCGCTGCATCACAGTGTTGGATGAATCTTCTGAGATCACAGAATTTGAGGTTAGTTAAAAACGTATTTTATATGCCAGTAGAATGAAGTACTGCTAAATCAGGATTGTGATAACTTCTCTATATTTTCAATGTGAATATGAGGCAGTAGAAATAATGTGAAAAGAAATGCAAAAAACGAAAACTACTGTATGCTTCAAATATTCACACATAATTGGATTAAATCCTAGCATTAGACATGAGAAAGATAGACACATATTTCCAGCCATAGTGATTAGAAGTCTATGGTGTAGTGATGCTTTCTGTTGTGTTGTTAATAACTTTTAGCTTGTCTGTTTACCGAAACCCCTAGTTATTCCCCCCTAGTAAATAAATCAACTCTAAATGATAAAGAAATAATTGTATCCCTTTGTTTGACTGTTGTGGCAGCGCTCTGTTCTATCACTGGGCATCTATGCTGATGATGAAGGTACAATTACGAATGAATTCCATCCAAATACAACCTTTCACTCTCTGTCCATTCACCTCTTTTATCAATATGATGGTAGGTTCTTGTACACATGCCAATATTCTGACTGACACACAGATGATCTTATTCACTATGTGAGGCTGGTCACACTGTCTCTGGTGTTTTGGGGTCACATTTGATGCATAATAAAGCTGCTGCCAACTTGACCACTAAGCACAGTGTTCAGGTCTCCCCCCCCCCCCATCAGTCCACAGCCGTGCTGGAGCTTGCGCAGCAGGCTGGGGTCCTGATTGAGCCCATCACCCCGCCCCTCTTCTTCCTGTCGCCGGCGCCACTACTGCTCTTCCGAGACGTGGCGGTATCCTGGCAGGAAAGGTTAGCAGCGCGGCCAGCCGTCTCCTTGATCTGCAGCTCCAGGTGCTTTTGGATGGCCAAACCAAGCTCCTCAGGGTCCACAGATGCCCCGTACACCTCCCACGTCATCCCTTCCGCATCCCACTTCACCTCCTTCACTGGGGACTTCTGGGATGTATCCGTCTCATTCCTGCTCTCGTTCCCATTCTCATTCCTGTTCTTCTCCACCAGGCAGACCTGGGGGAACACATGGGCCAGGCATGCCTCGTGGATCTTCCCAGTCTGCACCCCCACGTCCCTGAGCTCCCTGTGGGATGTCATAGTCCCTGTGTCCCTGGTGGCTCTATTGTTGCTGCTAGGACAACTATTCTCCTGCTGCTGCAGGGCTCCACTAGGGGGCAGAGTGTTGGCCCAGGAGCAGTTGAGATGGCAATTGAGGTTGCAGCATTGCAGCAGGCGCTTGGCATCCAGTCCTGTCTCACTGCCAGAGGACATGAGACAAGGGAGGGAGATGAGGGTAGGCGCCGGGTGAGGTGGCAGCACCCTCTGGTCTCTGAACTTAGCTTCGGTGCCTGGAAAGCGTGGCATCAACTGGGCAGTGGCGAGGATGGGCTGGGGGTGGCAGTACGCCGCAAACGTGTCCTCCAACGCCCCGTGGTGATGGACAAAAGCGCAGTAGCAGATGGCCTCCTCACATGAATGTTGTTGTTGGGTCTCATCGCCGACCTTAGTGGCTGTGTTAGAGGGGCCAGGGGCACCGACCCTGACACTCCCGGCCTGAGGCTGCTGTGTGGGGCTGCCTCCTCTACCATTTCCCCCTCTGCTGGTGGTGTTGACAGTGTTGCAGTTCTGGACCTGCATGGGCTGCTTGCAGGCAAACCTGGAGAAGGCCTGAGGAGAGGCATCCTGGAAAAGGTAGTCTCTCCCTGGATACAAGGGGCAGCTGGTCTCACAGCGGGGTGGGGGGGCAGAAACCTCCCTGAGCATGTGGAGGGTATGTGAGTGACTCCTCTGGACAGGCAGCCTGGACAGATCCAGTCCTCTCAGGTCTTTCTGGGATGATGACGAGGGGTAAGGCTCCTGGCTCTCTCCGAAGGCTGATAACACGTCCCCGCTGGCTTGGTGACCATGGCTGGTGATGCCCTCTTCATGGTGATGGGCTGTGTATGATGACTCAGCCATACTGTGAGGGCGAACAGTAGTCCTGGGGTCCACATGTTGTTGGATGGTGTGCTGGACAGCCTGAGTAGGCCCCTGGCTGTCATTCTTTCTGTCTCTGTTAGAGCATGGAGCTGTATGCTCACTGGAGCTCCTCCTGAGTTCCTCCTGCCCCAGGGGACCTGTCAGCCCATCTGTGGAGCTCTGGGAGAGGGGTAAAAAGGGGTCGGTAAAGAGGGCAGAGTCAAGGGAAACACTGCCCTCTGGTGGGTATAACTCAGACACAGGATGCCCACTCTCTGCCATGGGAAAGCCCTGGAACACAATGGAAATTAACAGAGCATCAACAATATGGCTCAGGGATATAAGCTCTTATTGTATGATAAGGAAAGCTGACACAGTTTATGCATGAAGACGCCCTGATGAAACCAGTCATCTGGTACCATGCTAATTGCTTCATTATGAGATGAGTCATCATCCTGCTGGGAGTAGTCTAGTGTAATGCCAGACTTGACAGCTAGAATTTCACAGTGTTTTTTTTCTTCATTTTTATAATTGAAGTTGAGTCTAGTCCCGAGTGTTTTCACAGTGTTAGTGTAGTTGTTTTGTTGATTTACAAGAGAGACACAGACACGACCATTTGGTCTCTGCAGCTTAAACGTTAAGGCCTTGATGATCTCTTGTACACAGATTGTGGTGCCAGCCTAAACCAAAGGGTCATTGGTTTTGTCCACTACAGAAGGGGGCATGCCATGAGCAAACTGGTCAGGTATCTCTCACTCACAGTGGCAGAGATTAGGCCGTTCAGATTAGGTCTGGATCAGCCCCTCACTGATCCATAAGATTACAAGAGAAACACAGGATTGTCTATGTCTTCTTTGAGAGCATTAGGGGGTGTCTTCAATGTAGGCTCTCTAAAGCTTTGGTAGTAGATGTGTTATCTTGTGGCATGGCGTGATGATACGATGTCGGCTAGAGTGCTGAACCTCAATCACAAAACCTTTAACTTTTAAGTCAAATACCCTTAAATTATATACACACAATACAAAAATGGTCATGTACCTTCTATGGGCTTTTGAAAAATATGCATTTAATTGTCCATTGATCTCTTGTTATTCTACTTTACATATGAGGCCTCTAGGGGCAGTTTAAAAAGCATCACCAATGAGTCTGCTCTACCCTTGGAGCCAAATGTCCCATGGTGGCTCTCCATCCCACCCCAGTCCCATGGTACACCTCCTCGTTATTTACATGTAGGGTCTCTGTGAGGGGCTCTACAGGCTGAATATGAATATTATAATGAATATCTGTTACAGTCTTTTTGGGATAACATGCATGATAGTGTTAGTCTCATGTTAGTCTCTGTGCATTATTCAGTGTATTTATTGAAGGAATCTGTGTTGACAGCTCACAAGCTGAATGTTTTCGCAGTGAATTACAACATATGTAAATCGTATTGTCTACAGACAAGACAAACCCATTCAATTCAATGTTTACAATGTTGACAGGCAACAGCAAACGCTCAAGTCATTTAATGTCGTGCAATGAAATCACTGTATGGCCTGGTGTCAGTGGGCAAAGTATTAGCATGCCTTTCTTTAATATTGACTGACGAGCCACATGTTCCTCACAGCTAACAAGCTGCTGCTGATCCGAGGCACGGAGTTGTCTCTCTCCTATAAATTGGCTACATCTAAGCTGGTTTGAACCAAAGGTCACTTCTGACAATAGACGGATCAGGCAGATGATATGCCATAAAGTGTAGGAACATGTGTCCAGTCAGTGAAAAATAACGGCGTGCTAACACTTTGCCCGCTGACACGAGAACAAAACACCTGATCTGTGGTAGTCTGAAAATAGAGATGTGAGACGTCAATTGAATGAATTAGTGGCCCTTTTTTTTTTACAGTAATGCTTATTTTTACAATAATATTTCAGAATATACCTCCTCACACAACGCAACAAATGGATATTCTTTCTGCTATGCTATACACACACACACATCTAAATAATAACAATGCCTCAACTACCTGAACTTTGTATGAGACTAGGGACAGCTTGTGACTGACTGCATGTATTGACTCACTCAGGGGCCTACATCAATCCCCCCCGCACCCCCCCACCCTACACACACATGAATGCAGTACATACACACGCACACACATGCAAGCCACGCATGCACACACACACACACACACACACAGATTTAACCATTTCATCCTGAAAAGTCTGTTGTAACCCCTGCTTACCTTTCAGGAAGAATATGAGATCCGTGCCTTATGTTCCTTTTCTCTCCTCCTCCTCTCCCTCTCTTTCTCAATCACTCAGTGTCAGAGTCCAGTTATCCCCCAGGATCCCCGGAGAACCCCTGTTAGTCCAGGATGTTGGAAAGGAAAGCGCTTCTCCTTCCCTCACATCCACAGGTGACTCCCCCCCCCTCTCTCGCCACGCACCATCCACAGCGCCCTCCCTTCCACTAGTCTCCTCCTCTTCCTTCTCCCTCTCTCTATCCTGGCTGTGAACAAGATGGAGGAAACCTTGAGATAATCCTCTCTTTCATCTGATTACAAATGAGAGGCTGCGAATCTTTAAATCCCTTTCCAGGAGACAGGGGTAGTGTGTGTGCGAATGTGTGTGTGTCTATATGTGTGTGTGTGTGTGTGTGTGAGACGTTGTTAGAGATGGGTGGTGGTGGTTGTTTGGCTTTGTGTGTGGTGTACAGGGGGATGGTAGATAGGACTAGAGGATTGGGTGGAGAGGGGGAGGGAGAATGATAATGAGGAGATGCACAGATAGTCAGGCAGACAGCGTCATTGTCACTCCGTCCACCTGGGAGAAAAAAATGAGACATAAAAATGCATGAATGGGTGTTATCGAATAGAAGGTTTCACGGCGAAAAAACAGCCGCCCCTCACACAGACAGTCAGCCTCTGTCTCTCTCGCATCCTCTTCTCTCTCTCTCTCTCTCTCTCTCTCTCTCTCTCTCTCTCTCTCTCTCTCTCTCTCTCTCTCTCTCTCTCTCTCTCTCTCTCCCTCCCACTCATCCTCCTCTCTCACACACACACACACACACACATACATGTACACACCCACACACACATTGTTTTGACTCCTACCTCACCTACTCCTTTACACACTCCCCATCAATCTCGCCCACTCTCCATCACTCTGTCCCTGTTGCTATGGAAACTGCAATACTCAATGGGACTCTGATGAATGTTCATTTTCTATGTTGCTGTGAGGCGACAGATAGCAAAACATGTCAGCCGGGAAACTACAGTGCTCATGGTTGTCAAGTAACAAGAGAACAATGTGATTTTATGTCAATTTTTTGTGCATGGATGTCACATGCCATGGTATGTCCGTGTTTTGCATGACAATGAATTAAAAAGCAGGAATGTAATTAGCTTGAAAAGTCACATTAAAATGGAAAGTAATGGGAGTATAAAACAGTATTTATTGTAGTTCATACGGCTATGGGTAGAAGTTGCCCTTAAGCACAGATCTAGGATCAGCTTACTCTTCCCAAATCAAACCTTAACCATTAGGGGGAACAATGAACAAGTAAAGGACCACTCCTCACCGCAGTAACAGGTGGAAAATAAAAACAGACAGGGGGTTTGGGTGTAAGACAGAAAATGTGTGATCAAACAAAAGGCAGTCATAACAAAGCCTGTCAGACATATCACATTTCTTGTTTGGGTTATTGTAATTGTACATCTGTAGAAGCTCAAATGGAAGAATTATATGTATCTGGCAGAAGGAGCACAAGTAACCTTTGATCTGGGTAATTAGCGGTGCTTAGTGCATGCTGCTATGATGAAAATATATATATTTTTTTGCATTGTTAATTGAGGTGTGGGGAGGGGTTGTGTGTGATTGGATGGGCTACACTTGTGCGTCGGTATTTCAAGTACAGGGGTTGGGATTGTTGTAGTAGAAGTTCTGGGAGGAGGGGAGGGAGGTTGAGTTAGTATTAGGAGCAAAAGTCTCATTACGGCAGACTGAACATCTGGAGAAGGGCAGTACCAGGGATAGACGTGTGGGGATTAAAGGTTAGATTTCAAAGAGAGAGTCAGCGAGGGATGGAGGATTGTGGAAGATCCTACTGGCCAAAAGCCTTCACAGCTAAGAACAATGTCAGAGAGGGCTCCTGTACCAATTACAGTAACAGTTTTAGGACCTAAATAGTATCAGGCATAAGGAAGGGTAAGGAGACAGATTGAGACACATTTCATTTATCAGTGAGTTTCTCCAGCTGGCAAACCATATTGTTGCAGACTGAAATGAAATGAGATCCTCTATCATACAACCCTGATAGTATCTCAGCAACAGCAATGCCCTAGCATGGCCGTGATATCTTTCCCGGCATTGTCAGAGACAGGAAAGCCTTAGCTGCATGCATTCAGATATAACATGGCTGATACACCCGGCTCACTGAATAGATTCCCTACTACTCCCTGCACACACAAACAACTCTCCAATTCTTTGTCCAAACGACCCATGATCATTTGAATAAGCATTACAAAAACACCTTTTATCAGCAGTTACAGCTAGAACATAACGTTCTCAGAACCATGTGTTATTTTGCATACAACCTTCCCACAACTTTCTAGGAATGGTGAAGGATAGTTGCTTGGCTTTGATACAGTCTCAGCACATTTAAGGAACTTGACAGCAAAAACATTATTTTCTTGGTATTACAAAAAGACACATTGGTTTCCTTACCCTGTAAGTAGTCTATGGACAAGGTATGACAGCAATCCATGCTTTGGTTTAGTTTCCCTGGCACTGTTTCCACATGTTCATGTTTTAACATTTTGTGGCATAAATCCATTTCAAGTAATGGGACCTATATAAGCATTTTTCGTGCTTCATATCCAAATCATCCAAAAGTATCAAAAATTGATTGTGAAGCTCAACAAAGTGACTTATAGATGTTTTGAGAATTGCGTGAAAAATGCTAATATCGGTTCCATTACTTGAATGGGATTTGTCCACAAATGCTAAAACATTAGCATGTGGAAATAGTGCCATGGAAACTAAACCAAAGCATTGATTGCTGTCATACCTTGTCCATAGACTACTTACAGGGTAAGGAAACCAATATGTCATTTTGTAATTTGGGTGAACTATCCCTTTAAGAAAACATTCCATTAAAAAAAACAGAAGAAAACATTTGTAACATTCAGAGAAAGTTCTATGAATGTCATTTAAAAACATACATTCCTTTCTCAGAACGTTAAGAAAACGTTCCATAAAAACCACAAGAAAACTGAAGTAATGTTCAGAGTACATTCACAGAATGTTATTTAAAAACATTAATTCCATTCTCAGCATCAGCAAAACTCTCTCTTGTTAAGTGTGTTGAAGTGTTTTCGCCGTGCCCATTAATTGGTCACAATTGGTCTTATTAATGAGTGCATTTTCCCTTTGAAATGGGGTCTGTTTGAATAGATTAAAATGAACTGCTTTATATGTGTAAAAAAATATATTGCATGCTAGCTCCATTCTGGTGGCGCAGTGGACTAATTCCATGGATGGAGAATAGATCATTATAGGTTTGAATTTCACTGATGCCATCTCACAATAAAAAAATACATGTTTTTGCATGATTCATGCCTATGGAAATTAATTTCCAAGTGTCCTATCTGTGCTTGGAGCTCAAAATAAGCTAGCAGCGTTATTAAAAGTCTTATTTTAACATTCAGTGAAATGTTTAAAGAAATTATACAAAAACCTCAAAATAACATATCATTTACATTCTCAGAGCATTAATAAAACCTACCAGGAAAATTTTAGAGGAACCAGAATAAAACATTCTCATAACCTCTCTGCAACCTAAAAATAAATGTTCCCAGAACAAGCAAAATGTTAATTTCTGTTCTGAGAATGTCTTAAAAAATTTCAGTTTTACCGGTCAGGAAACGTATGGCTTCATTCCAACAACCAATGTGAAACCAAAAAACAAACGTTCCCTCAACGTCCAAGGAACCAAATGTGCTTGCTGGGATGGCAATGTATAAATAAACTTTGGAGCAGGCATTGATATCCTGTCAATGCTGTATTTGAGTATGCCCCAACAAAGACCGTCATAGATAAAGTTACACCATCTCCTCAGAGTTCCATTGGGCTGAAGCAAACACATAGGAGGTGCAGTAGCAGTAAAGCATCTATGGTTTGAGAAACTACCAGACAGTTAACATAGTAAGACTAGAAACTTCATAGCACAATTTAAGCGTCAACTATAGGCTAAACCATTTCTCTTGAAAAGAGAAAACTACTAGTGTGATACCAGCACCATCACATATCTGTGCCTTGAATCTCTAACATTATCCATCACAATAAGTAATTCTCCTGGGTCAAGTTTCATGTTACATTTTGTGTATTCAGTCAAACTGTTTTCCCCTTGGGGGACAGATTCTGCAGGCCTGACCTGCACTCTTCATCTGCAGGCCTGACCCAGCAGTTGTCACCTAAGGGCTCACAGTCACCTTCTCAGGACACTGACTCAGCCGCACCCACACAAGTATATGATGAGACTGTGACATAGGCTACTCACATGCCTACACCAGAGTCAACGCTACAGTCTAGAGACATTGTTGCAGGTTGGCCGCCGTTACCCTACAAGAGATAGGCGGGCACCAAGACGCTTGGACTTGTAAGGTTGTATATAATTGTTGTTCATAATGTGGACAATTTGAGTAGGTGGGGAGGAGATGTGGTGTATTGGGGTTGTCCCATCAGAGCATCATGGGAGTTGGATGTTGGTAGATGATCACGTTCTAGATAAATGGTTGAACTAATTCCAGTCTCATCATTTAATTGTTATAAAGACGTGGTTATGAAACCCACAAGACATAACAAAAGATTGGCGATGAGTAAGTCTGAACCTACAGGAACTATTCTGTCTGGAAGAAGTCGGTTTTTGCAAGTTTAAAAATGTTATATCCCATGGTACAGTCTAAGTCAATGTTAGCACTGCGTATTACTAGCAGAGACAAATGCAGAGTCTAGCTAGCTAAGAGAGCGTGTTAGCATCGTCAGGCATGGAAGAAAATGATTCGAGATGGATGAAAAGCAGGAAAGCAACGTGATTAAAAAGGGAGGAATATACCCAGCTAGTAATGAGGAGTCGGCCCAGAAGCGGCCCTCTTTCCAGGGGCCTGAACTGATTGAATCGGACCAGAATTGATGTCGGACTCGGTACACCTGGTGACCATGTCAGCGGGCATGCACCTGGCCCGCCACAGGGGACGCTAAAGCGCGATGGAACAAGGACATCCCGGCCGGCCAAAACCATGCGTCGCCTCACGGGTCTCCCAGTTTCGGCTGGCACGGGTATCAAACCAACATCCGTAGCAACGCAGTTTGCACTGCCTTAGACCTCTGCGCCACTCGAGATGTCCCATATTGTCTTTACCAGAGATAAATAACAAAGAACGCGCTTTCCTTCACACGCTTGGAAACACTACAGCCAAAATGGGAGCCACTTAGAAAAACTACAACTTCTCCCTCATGTTTCCAAAAACCAGCCTGAAACTCTTTCTAAAGACTGTTGACATCTAGTAGAAGCCCTAGGAACTGCAATCAGGGAGGATTTCGCCCTGTAATAAATGTGCCAGCCATTGAAATCAGTGTAATGCTGAATTATTTTGGGGGGGGTGGTTTGTCATCGGGGTTTCAGTTCTGTTATATTCACAGACATTATTTTAGAGTGTTTTCTATCCAAATCTACCAATTATGTGCATATCCTAGCTTCTGGGCCTGGGTAGCAGGCAGTTTATTTTGGGCACACTTTTCATCCGGACGTCAAAATACCGCCCCCTAGCACAAAGAGGTTTAACAAGATAGAGGATAGAGAGAGTTTTGTTGATGCTGAGAACTGAATGTTCTCTGAACATTACTAAAGTTTTCAAGTGTTTTTTCTGGAAAGTTTTGTTAACATTCTCAGAACAATTTGAGAACATGACTTGAAATAGAACCATGAGGACACCTGTAGGAAACGTTATGCTGAAGTACTTAAATTCCCACAGAAGAACATTGTTTCATAGTGTTCTCTGAAACAGTCTGAGAATGTTCCTAGTACACTACCAAAATTGAAATGAAATGTAACCATGTTTTAGGAAACGTTCTGTTAAAGTAATGAAATACTAAGAAAATAAATGTTTTTTTTGTCAAGTTCCTCAAATGTGCTGAGAATGTTCCAAAGCCAAACAATTAACCTGCACCGTTCCCAGAAAGTTGTGGGAAGGGTGTATGCAAAATAACCATAGGAAAACCATGCTTTCACCAAACTGTGGACCTGATGAGTTGTACGCCATTCACCTGTAGGAACTTAGCCATTTCTTGAAACACTAGCTGTGGTCCGTTGTCGACAATGAGTTGGAGTGGAAATCTGAACCGATCTGAACCGGCTGATAGCAATTGGCCAGAGGTTGCCATCATGAGGTCTACTACTGCAGAGAAGTCCATTGAGAATATTGGAGAAGTGTTTAGTCGGTTCAGATTTCCACTCCAACTCATTGGCGACAACGGTCCACAGCTAGTGTTTCAAGAAATGGCTAAGTTCCTACAGGTGAATGGCGTACAACTCATCAGGTCCACACCCTATCAACCATCAACCAACTGGCTGGCGGAGAGGTTCGTACAGACCATGAAACATCTCAGGGTCAAGGGACACTGCACCAACGCTAGAACAGTTTCCTGCCATCCTACAGGAACATGCCTCATGCAATCACAAGGGCTTTGCCTGCATCGCTACTCATGAAGAGAGAGCTGCGCACAAGTTCGACCTATTCAAACATCCGAACTCAAAGGAGACAGTCCTACGTCAACAGGAGAGTCAAGTCAAACGTTGTGAACTGAGAGCAAAGGACAGAGCTTTCAATCCTGGAGAAACTGTCTTAGCTAGGAACTACCTCAACGGACCAAAGTGGGTTCCTGCTACAATCATTGTGCAGACTGGTCCTGTGTCCTACACTGTCCAGACTGCAGAGGATGTCATCTGTAAAAGCCACACAGATCAGTTACTGTTGAGAAAAGCAACACCGACAGAACCACAAGTCATGAGTGGTCCAGAACTGTTACTAGGTGACACCTTGACCCAGTAGTCATCACCTAGGTGTTTAAAGTCACCTTCTCAGGACTGTTGTTCATAGTGGGGACAATTAAAGTAGGTGGGGAGGAGATGTGGTGTATTGGGGTTGTGCCACAGAGCATCATGGGAGTTGGATGTTGTCATATTGTAGATAAACGGTTGATCTAATTCCTGTCTCTTGGGAAACCCACAAGACAAATCACTAATGTCCATGTTTATGTCCACAGCAAACAGCAAACAAAATGAAAGTGCCGCATGCGCTGCATTTGAGCCCCTGTGCTGTGTACATATAGGACATTCATACGTGTGCATAAAGGCACAGGACCATATGGTACAACACAGCAAAACATTTGACCTATTGGACACTCTTTGAAACCCTTATCCGCAAACAAACCCGTAACAATCTCATATAACCACCTGTCACCGACTGAATTAATTTATAATACAAAGCCATGCATGCATGTGGTAATTAGAAGGATTGGAAGGCATTATAACTTGTCCTGTCCAATTTAATGTCTCATTTTACCTTCATAAAGGGTCAGGTCTGTGTTGTTCCAGTGCTCCTCTCTAGTTTCTTTGTTCTGTTGCTTTAGCTACCTCAGCGTTAGCCACAACACACCTCTATGGCTGTGGAGCTCACACCTGTTCCAGTGCTCCTCTCTAATTTCTTTGTTCTGTTGCTTTAGCTACCTCAGCGTTAACCACGACACACCTCTATGGCTGTGGAGCTCACACCTGTTCCAGTGCTCCTCTCTAGTTTCTTTGTTCTGTTGCTTTAGCGACCTCAGCGTTAGCCACGACACACCTCTATGGCTGTGGAGCTCACACCTGTTCCAGTGCTCCTCTCTAGTTTCTTTGTTCTGTTGCTTTAGCTACCTCAGCGTTAGCCACAACACACCTCTATGGCTGTGGTGCTCACACCTGTTCCAGTGCTCCTCTCTAGTTTCTTTGTTCTGTTGCTTTAGCTACCTCAGCGTTAGCCACGACACACCTCTATGGCTGTGAAGCTCACACCTGTTCCAGTGCTCCTCTCTAGTTTCTTTGTTCTGTTGCTTTAGCTACCTCAGCGTTAGCCACGACACACCTGGCTGTGGAGCTCACACCTGTTCCAGTGCTCCTCTCTAGTTTCTTTGTTCTGTTGCTTTAGCTACCTCAGCGTTAGCCACGACACACCTCTATGGCTGTGGAGCTCACACCTGTTCCAGTGCTCCTCTCTAGTTTCTTTGTTCTGTTGCTTTAGCTACCTCAGCGTTAGCCACGACACACCTCTATGGCTGTGGAGCTCACACCTGTTCCAGTGCTCCTCTCTAGTTTCTTTGTTCTGTTGCTTTAGCTACCTCAGCGTTAGCCACGACACACCTCTATGGCTGTGGAGCTCACACCTGTTCCAGTGCTCCTCTCTAGTTTCTTTGTTCTGTTGCTTTAGCTACCTCAGCGTTAGCCACGACACACCTCTATGGCTGTGGTGCTCACACCTGTTCCAGTGCTCCTCTCTAGTTTCTTTGTTCTGTTGCTTTAGCTACCTCAGCGTTAGCCACGACACACCTCTATGGCTGTGAAGCTCACACCTGTTCCAGTGCTCCTCTCTAGTTTCTTTGTTCTGTTGCTTTAGCTACCTCAGCGTTAGCCACGACACACCTCTATGGCTGTGGAGCTCACACCTGTTCCAGTGCTCCTCTCTAGTTTCTTTGTTCTGTTGCTTTAGCTACCTCAGCGTTAGCCATGACACACCTCTATGGCTGTGGAGCTCACACCTGTTCCAGTGCTCCTCTCTAGTTTCTTTGTTCTGTTGCTTTAGCTACCTCAGCGTTAGCCACAACACACCTCAGTGCTCCTCTCTAGTTTCTTTGTTCTGTTGCTTTAGCTACCTCAGCGTTAGCCACAACACACCTCTATGGCTGTGGAGCTCACACCTGTTCCAGTGCTCCTCTCTAGTTTCTTTGTTCTGTTGCTTTAGCTACCTCAGCGTTAGCCACAACACACCTCTATGGCTGTGGAGCTCACACCTGTTCCAGTGCTCCTCTCTAGTTTCTTTGTTCTGTTGCTTTAGCTACCTCAGCGTTAGCCACGACACACCTCTATGGCTGTGGAGCTCACACCTGTTCCAGTGCTCCTCTCTAGTTTCTTTGTTCTGTTGCTTTAGCTACCTCAGCGTTAGCCACAACACACCTCTATGGCTGTGGAGCTCACACCTGTTCCAGTGCTCCTCTCTAGTTTCTTTGTTCTGTTGCTTTAGCTACCTCAGCGTTAGCCACAACACACCTGTTCCCGTGAAAACTGTGGATTCGGAGTAACGCGTATCGGCAGTTCCAAAGTGCACTATTGTTCATTCGCAGGTGCTTTTTAGAGCTCAGTTCCTTTTTTTTCCTGGCCCTGCAAACACACCTACTCACGCAAATCAGAGACACACCTACTCTACATCTGCATATTCAGTTTCACACTCAGGCTCACACCTTGACCTAGAATGCATCCCAAGCCAATTTGTTTCTCCTATTCTGGCTTCACAGTTCACAGTCCCTGATAGAAGAATCTGCCTAGTATGCATAATTATCATCTGATGGCTTTCTATGAATTATGCAAAGCACTGTTTCATTTTGAAACCCAGGAGAACATTATGAGCTGAAATAAAGGAACTCATATCAAAACTGGAACAAAATATTATAATGTAAGACACAGTTTGCAGAATCTACAAAGTGTGACTCCTCATCAACCATATATACTGGATGTGTTGTTATTGGGTTGCTTAGTCACACTTTATCCACACCCTTCACATTGACAGAAGTTTTTAAAGCTTTGGGATCGTTAGCTATCAGATGCCATAGCCTGTAATCCACAGAGGTCAAAGGGCGAGGGTCAACCACCACCAATTGAAATGAAGATTAAGGCGATGGAGCTTCAGTGCCTTTAGAAAGTATTCATACCTCTTGACTTATTTCACATTTTGTTGTGAATGGATTAAGGGCTTGTAAGTAAGCATTTCAAGGTAAGATCTAACCTGTTGTATTTGGCGCATGTGACAAATAACATTTGATTTATTTTACAGTGTTTTTTATTTATTTATGAGGTTGAGTGATGCCCAGTGATGTGCACAGAAAGCCCTCTTCAGGTCATTGCACTGTCTCTCAGCAGCATCAGTTAACATTTGGAAAATGTTAACATTTCTATTCTAAGGTACTATGACTGGATTGATGTGGGCAACTTGACAGATAAGGTTCATGGGAAATGCACCTTGAAGACTGAAGTACTTGGAAAGAAAATACGTTTGTGGCCCGCAAGGCTGTTCACATCCTGATCAAACCTACAGATAAAACAACAACTCTTTGAGTCAACAGGGGGTGTTATTCGCAGTATGATTTCCTCTCTTATCCCTTACCCAACAACATCTTCAAACCCTCTACTCTGTACAAAAGCAATGTGGGGTGTATTGTGTAAACATGAGACCCACTTAACAGAGACCAAGGACAAACCCTATCACTTGAGACCTGTGTCACCTTGGAAACTAGTTATTTCCCTCCCAGTCATGTCAGAGGAGAGTGGAACTAAGGGATTCCTATCTATGCATTAAGATCTGCAAGACCTGCTTCCCACAGGAATGCTGAGAGGCCGGATGGTGGCTATTATAGGGGGCTTAGCAAGCAGAAATCTACAGAAGGTCAAACAAAAGATGCTTGTATGTGATCCCTCACCTCCTGTGGTATATAAAAATGCTGGGTTATCATCTTTGTCCGCCATGTACAGGTGTAGGATCGTAATTTGACAAGTATTATCGCAGCAAAATAATCCTGCAGCAACAGGATTTGAACATTTAGTCCATTCACTCTTTTCCGCAGATGTAATGTTGCTTGATCGTGGTTAGGCAATTAGCTGGCCAAAATTAGGCTATATGAAAGTGCAGTACTGTTAATATAACCATGTGTTAGTGCAGGTTTTTAGTGAATTTATGTAAATCCTGTGGCGGAGGGAACATTCTCAGCGACAGCAGAGTAATCAAATTAAGATCCCACATCTGTATACTGTCTGTCTGTTATACAGTGCCTTCAGAAAGTATTCACATAGCTTGACTTTTTCCACATTGTGTTACAGCCTGAATTTAAAATGAATTAAACTTAGATTTTTTTTGTCACTGGCCTACGCACAATACCGCATAATGTCAAAGTGAAATGACATTTTTACAAATTAGTTCAAAATGAAAAGCTGAAATGTCTTGAGTCAGTAAGTAGTCAACCTATTTGTTATGGCAAACCTAAATAAGTTCAGCAGTAAGATATTGCTTAAAAAGTCATATAATAATTTGAATGGACTCATTCTGTGTGCAATAATAGTGTTTTTAATGACTATCTTGTCTCTGTACCCTACACATACAATTATCTGTAAGGTCCCTCTGTCGACCAGTGAATTTCAAACACAGATTCAACCAAAAAGACCAAGGAGGTTTTCCAATGCCTCGCAAAGGGCATTTATTGGTAGATGGGTGAAAAATGTCAAAGCAGACATTGAACATCCTTTTGAGCATGTTGAAGTTATTAACTACACTTTGGATGGTGTAGTAATACACCTAGTAACTAGAAAGATACAGGTGTCCTTCCTAACTCAGTTGCCTGAGAGAAAGAAAACCACTCAATGGTGACTTTAAAACAGTTACAGAGTTTAATGACTGTGATAGGAGAAAACTGAGGATGGATCAACAACATTGTAGTTACTCCACAATGATTTAAATTTAACTAGGCAAGTCAGTTAAGAACATTTTTTTATTTACAATGACAGCCTAGGAACAGTGGGTTAACTGCCTTGTTTGTTCTGGGGCAGAACAACAGATTTTTCCCTTGTCAGCTCAGGGATTTGGTCTCACAACCTTTCAGTTACTGCCCCAATGCTCTAACCACTAGGCTCCCTGCCGCCCCAAATACAATACTAACCTAATTGACAGAGTGAAAAGAAGGAAGCCTGTACAGAATACATAATTTGCAAATAAATTCATTAAAAATCCTACAATGTGATTTTCAGGATTTTTTTTTCATTTTGTCTGTCATAGTTGAAGTGTACCTATGATGAAAATTACAGACCTCTCTCATCTTTTTAAGTGGGAGAACTTGCACAATTGGTGGCTGACTAAATACTTTTTTGCCCCACTGTATAACAAAATGTGTATCTTGTTTGCAGCATGGCACTAAAGTAATACTGCATAAAATGTGGCAAAACAATTCACTTTTTGTCCTAAATACAAAGTGTATGTTTGGGGCAAATCCAATGCAAAACATTACTGAGCACCACTCTGCCTATTTTCAGGCATAGTGGTTTCTGTATCACATTATGGGTATGCTTGTAATCGTTAAGGACTGGTGAGTTTTTCAGGATAAAACATTTACGGAGAGGCAAAATTCTAGAGGAAAACCTGATTAAGTCTGCTTTCCACCAGACACACCTTTCAGCAGGCCAATAACTTAAGGTATGTGAGAGCCGGAATTCTTACTGGTAGGTGATCAAATACTTATGTCATGCAATAAAATGCAAATTAATTACTTAAAAATCATACAATGTGATTTTCTGGATTTTTGTTTTAGATTCCGTCTCTCACAGTTGAAGTGTACCTATGATAAAAATTACAGACATCTACATGCTTTGTAAGTAGGGAAACCTGCAAAATCGGCAGTGTATAAAATACTTGTTCTCCCCACTGTAGTTAAAAGCTTCTGCTCTTTTTTTTAGAAGCTGTGGGGAATGCTGTATTTGGTCTATACATGGCATGTAGGTTTCGCAAACTGGGATTTCGGGGAGGAGAATGGGCAGGGTATATGCAAATGAAATACTAATGGTATAACAGTTTAAAAAGTGTAGTGTTTTATAGAACTGTGTTTTTATTGCAGACATTACTTTAGTATTTAGTACAGTGTTTCTGTGTGAATATTAATGTAGTATTCACTATAATAATCAACAGTATTCTACAACATTCTATAGTAAAGTACTACACACCATACTACAGTGTGTAAGTGTTGTATTCTACAGTATACTACGGTTTACTACAGAGTTCTGTAGTATTCAATAGTAAACTGTAGTAGTTTTTCATGGGTGCTTCCTGTCTATCTAGTGCTCACAGTCTCTGGGGAATGCTCTGCTAGAGTACAAAGAAGATGTAAGAGTCCGTGACATACGAATGACATTCAAATGTCACACGACTTGTACGCTTCCATAGATAACTTGGTATACTGTGATACACAGATCTAACATGGATGGCTCTTACAGATGTCTATTTCTAGTGGTATGTGGTCCTAAATGTTTATCCCACACAGATGACTTGGTACATACTGCAACAGAAATGGAAGCCACTGATATGACGGTCACACTCCAGGTTCTAATTCCAATGTTGCGAGATGTGCAGTGCGACTCCAATAAAGACAACCTGGTATACAATCATGTTGGTTATAGAGGTGGTTATCTGATTAGCTCAGGGTGCAGAACTTGGGGCAGGTTGGCAGCAGTGTTAATGACACACTCAGGACTCAGCTGTGCTCTGCCTGGTGTGCACACACACACACACACACACACACACACACACACACACACACACACACACACACACACACACACACACACACACACACACACACACACACACACACACACACACAAGAATACTGTCTGGGCCCATGGCCCAGTATCCCACTCTCCTGTGGAGATCACCCATATGTTGGCCACTGTGCAATCTGTGAAAATCTGTGGCTACCCAATGATACACGTACAAGCATGTACTCACACACATAGATCACACTCGAAAACACACACACACACACACACACACACACACACACACACACACACACACACACACACACACACACACACACACACACACACACACACACACACACACACACACACACACACACACACACACACACACACAGAGAGAGAGAGAGTACTGTAAGTGTGCACATACTGAGACTCATTTCAATAAGGAGCCCTGGAGAAGCATCTACTGTACCCTAAAACTATGTTGCCACCTAGTGGTTAGAGTGGTTGTCTTCCTTTCTAATGTGCTACATTGTTGTTTCCCTGTCCTTCTACAGGCGGGACATACAAGGGCTTTTTACACAGTATGTATGGTGTAAAGCACAGTACGGGCCTTTAAAACCCAACTAAAACATGACCTCTCCTGTAACCACGGAGGCTTTACCACAACTCATTCTCCTCACAGGGAAAGAGCTTAAGGGAGTCTGTGTGAAACAATGTGTTAATCAGTGTTTCGAGTACGTTAGCAGTGTGAGAAGAGCAGCCATGATGTTCGGAAAATGACAAGTAGACAGCAGACCCAGTATTGAATTGTAGGGGGGAAAAAGACCAGCAGCCCTCCTCCAGTTTTTTTCACCTGTCCTATGTTTTCAGATCAGTGCAGACGAAGGAAAGGAGACAAGGACAGGAAGTCTTTTAGAGAACTGAAACACACCCACAGTCATTCATATAAAAAATATATATATAAAAAAAGAGTCACAGGCCATGGCCATTCATATTTTTATTTTATTTCCAGTTGTTTCTGTAAGCCACCCTTTTTAAAACATCAAAATAGTTATATTTCAAAGATAAATTCAATAACAACAACTCAGCTCCCATTGAGTAGCCTATTAGGTACTATTAAGGGCAGACAGAGGGACGGAGGGCTGTTTTCAGTTGATATTCACTATGTAAATGCTTTTGAAATAGCCAGCCAGTCTCCGTTGGGCTCTAGACACCTTAACAAATTGGTCTTAAAAGGAGTTGGATGAATCAGCGGGGCTCTGAGTGCAACATTAAAGCTCCCTTCATCACGAGCCCTTTGCTGCCCCAGCATTCACACAACATATTGATCTCTTTTCATCAGAATGTTGGAGCTGGCACCCAGTGGGAAAGCTGCCTGACACTCTCACAGCTCTGTAATGATTACCCTGCCCAGTGCCCACCCACCTGGGCTCTTAGATAACTAGGACTGAGCTAGATGTGTCAGTGGGAATTGTTTGGGGGGATAAATGTCTGGAGATCTTCCCTCTGACAACATGGGATAAAAACCTCTTAGGTCTACAGTTACTGTGATCTTCCTGGTACCTTAGATGACAATCAAAGAATACTTTGGAATAAACTCCAAACGCCTCACACAATTGTTAATCAGATTAGATTTCTTACTTCCTCGCGCACAGTTTTAACAATTAGAATGTACTTTGGTAAAAGATCATGATTGACATATTGACTTTGAATGCTTTTCTTGTCCTGTACACTGTAGATATTGCCAAGAGAATCTCACTATACGAGATCCACAGAGAAGAGACAGGCATGGTCATATTCTTGGAACATTTACATCCATATACATTGGTCAATACAGAGCATATATAGAACATCACATTGATAAACAGTGTCAGATGTTAGTTTTATGTTTTCCATTGAGGGTTAACACATTAGATGCTATGAATAGTAGCCATCGTTAACTCTATGGCGCATACATACGCAAACATTTCCTTTGACAATATACACTGATCCCTACAGGAAATCTACATGGTGTACATTCAACTGATTGGTGTACTGATTAGAATAGCTATTTCACACATACAGTAAACACTCTTTCTACAGATGGTCATGATGAGTGAACCGGGGATGTTGTGATTCGTGTGCGTTTTACATGGGTTGGCTCATTCAGCTTGTGCTTCGAACATCGGCAATCACCTTGTTACCTCTCTGTCAGTTTGGGTTGGTCAGTCCTTGTATATCTCTGTGTCCAACTGTGTTCTCCATAGGCCAGGTGAATGAAAACCCAGCTTTGGAAGACTGTCAATATGTCTTTTCAAACCCTCCACCTCTTTTCCCCTTTCAGAGCGAGGGATGGGTTGTTCTCTGGTGAAGTGCGGTTGATGGGTAGGATGGTGTGGTCATGGTAGTAGGGGTGATTGTGGTGGCACGTGGTGCGGAGAGTCTATGATCACATTGGCCAGGGCAGTGGTCCGGTCAGGACAGTCTAGTTCGTTTCAGAGAGCATGGCCAGCACTGTGTCGGCCTGTGTGGCTAGCTTGGTGCTGGAGTGACCAGAGAGCTTGGTTAGCGTCTCCTTCAGGTTTAGAGATTCCATTTCTTCCTTCATCATGCCTGAGAGAGTGAGAAAGAAGTAGAGAGAGGACATGCGTATATATGTGTGTGTGTGTGTGTGTGTGTGTGTGTGTGTGTGTGTGTGTGTGTGTGTGTGTGTGTGTGTGTGTGTGTGTGTGTGTGTGTGTGTGTGTGTGTGTGTGTGTGTGTGTGTGTGTGTGTGTGTGTGTGGTACCTACTGGAGTTGGCCAGGCTACAGATGAGGCCTAGGGCGCTGAACTTGACCTCCACTGCCCCCACTGGGTCTTCCAGCATCTTCTGCAGTGTAGGCAAGAGCTCTGCCTCCTGGAAGGATTCCTGCATGGAGTCTGGAGAACAGCAGGACACACACGTACACACACACACACACACACACACACACACACACACACACACACACACACACACACACACACACACACACACACACACACACACACACACACACACACACACACACACACACACACACACACACACACACAAAGAGGGGGAATTAGTATAAACTAGAATAAGCTTACAGTAATTCGCCATTGTAAAATATGAGCTGATATTATTACATTAGCAGTATATTATTACATACTGATATAATATATACTGACATTATTACAAAAATACACTTAGTATACCAAACTTTAGGAACACCTTCCTAATATTGGCCTCAGAACACCCCCATTTTGCCCTCAGAACAGCCTCAATTCATCGGGGCATGGACTCGACAAGGTTGTGTCAAGTTGGCTGAGTGTATTTTGAGTGGTGGACCATTCTTGATACACACAGGAAACTGTTGAGCGTGAAAAACCCTGCAGTGGTGCAGTTCTTGACACAAACCGGTGCACCTGGCACTTACTACCATACCCTGTTCAAAGGCACTTAAATCTTCTGTCTTGCTCACTCACCCTCTGAATGGCACATATACACAATCCATGTCTCAATTGTCTCAAGGCTTAAAAATCCTTCTTTAACCTGTCTCCTCCCCTTCATCTACACTGATTGAAGTGGAGTTTTACAAGTGACATCAATAAGGGATCATAGTTTTCACCTGGATTCACCTGGTCAGTCTATGTCTTCATGTTTTGTATACTCAGTGTATTAGTTTTGGTTACTGTCAGTACCTGTATCTAGTTATATTATGCTAGTCCAAATGGTAGGTTTAGATGTATTGGTCTTTCCCTCTGAATGCTCTCAAAGGATAGAAAAATCCCTCACCAATGTCAATGGCAGATGCAATCGCCAGGGCAACCAGGGCTTCATTCTGCATGATGACGTGTTCACTGGTTGCCATAGAGATGAGGTGACGCACCCCATCTGCTTTGGTTACAGCGTTGATGACTTCCTGTCAATGTCAGGAGGGAGAGAATCAGCCTCTAGAAGAGATGGGGATTACGTACTGTATGTATGGTGTGTGTGCGTGCGTGTGTGTGTGGGTATGTGTGTGTGTGCACGCGCATGTGTGTGTGTCTCACCGGAGCACGACTGTGTCTAATAAGGGCAGCCAGGAGGCGGTTTGCCTCTCCCCTGACCCCTGCATGGTCCCTTGCCTCACACCACTCCATGACCCTCGCCAAGAGAACCTCATCTTTGCCCAGCACCGTAGCTGCCTCCTCTGACAGAGGTCGAAAGGAAGGAGCGGAGGAAGAGAGAGTCGGAGATGGAGAGTGGGTGTGAGAGATTGAGATAAGGGAGAGAGTAGAGATGAGAGAAATATGTTGGGTAGAAAGGGATGATTGAACGAGAGGGATATAGAGGAGAGAGACAAAAAAGAGAAGGCAGGAAAATAAATAACAGAAAGGATCAGAGAGGGTGAGGACATTAGAAAGTGTCAAGGGAAAGGGGATTGCAGAAGGTGGAAAGAGAACCACAGAGGCGGGCAAAGAAACAGAGAGTCAAGATTGAGGTGGGCTAGTGAGTAAAGAGAGCAGGAGTGAGAAAGCAGACTCAAGAGTGGTGACTCCCTTTAGACTAGTGTATTACCTCAGTAGATTCCAGTAATCAAGGGGAGCCACAGTACCCTGCAATTTACCGTGACAGGTCATAGTAGTGCCTGTGGCGGCTTGGCATTTACTCTATTGTTTGGTGCTGAGAACTCCCACAGACAGTGTAAATAGGCTGTGGTTCCAACAGTGCCGTTGGACATAGTATAACATTACAACATCTAATGGAGCTGAATTAACTATCAATTACAGGTAGTTGGTTGTGGGAACAACAGCCCTGTTTCGCACATTGATCACAACTAAAAATGACTCCCACCACATACAGTTGCAGCCACGTGTATTTGCACGCTTGCACATTTCTTACAATTCCCTACTTGTTCAAAAAATACTTTGAGATTGAAAAAGGTCTGTCCTTGAGGTTTGATAATGCTGTGTGGTTGCTTTGCTGCCTCTGGCACTAGGGGCCTTGAATGTGTGCAAGACATCATGAAATCAGCAGATTACAAAGGTGTCTTGGAGTGCAGTGTTCAACCCAGTGTCCAAAAACTGTGTCTCTTGAGGTTTGTGGGTCTTCCAGCAGGAGAAGAATCCCAAAACACACGTGAAAACAAAAACACCCAGATATGGTTCAAGAAGAAACGTTGCACAGTTCTGGAGTGGCCAACGATGAATCCAGATTTGAATCCCATCGAAAATCTATGGAAAGATCTGAAAACAGTTGGTGGAAGGCACATCTCAAACTTTAAAGAATTGGAGTAGTTGAAGAGTAGGGCAAATTGCCAGTAGAAAGGTACAGCTCATTGATGGCTACAAGAAGTGTTTGTCTGCAGTTATCTTGGCCAAAGGCTGTGCAACCAAGTACTTGATCCGGGTGCCAAACATTTTGTCAATGCCATTTGTTTCTATTTTCGTAATTAAAATGGTAAAAGTAACGATGCTACATATAGGGTTTTTTTGTTGAATTTTAGCATCGTATTTTCAGAAAATGTCCATAACATATATCATTGTACCATCTAAATCACTGTGAAATATATTTTCACTAACAAAAAAGAGTGTTTTTACAGCTGTTTGAAACTGGTGGACCAAAACCTCCGTTTGAAGCTGATGGACCAAGACAGAAAGGTCCATCAGCTTCAAATAGCGGTAAAAACTAAATTTTTGAAAATATTGAAAATAGACGGTACAATGACTCCCTACACTATTGTTTTCTCACATAAACTGAAGAATTTTACAGCCAGGAAATGAGTGCGAGTTCCACTAAATAAAACAGCCAGAAAGAACAGTTTTCCCAGTTTATCAACAGATGCCACTCGGGCGGGAAAAATCAATAGGCAAATATCACAGCCAATCACAACACTGGCAGGTAAATAATACTCTGAAACATTATCATTCCACTGTTAGTGCCAGATATATTATCAACATTTTCTGAAATTATAACGCAAAGATTTTTGCAAATCATTTGTGTAGCACCTTTAAGTTTCCCGAAAATAAATTGGTTGTGCAATGTTGAAAAAAATATATATTTTCCTCAAATTTCTACATATTTGAAAAGAAATAGGGATTTTTTAAAAGAAAGTGCAAGGGTCCCAATATGTTTGGCTGCTACCGTATAATTACCTCAATACCGGCTAAATGCATCATGCCTTTATGATTTTAGCTTAATCAGATACAGTATAACCCACACATCTACACTGAGCACACACCCATCCTCCACCATACACCTTTTCCAGTCACCTTGGCCATCCACCATCATGCGCAGGGTGCCCAGCAGTTTGAACTGCACTGGGGGCATGTCAGAGCGCAGCAAGGTCCTGATTCTCTCTGTCACCCCGTCCTTCAGCATCCTCACCTTATTAGTGGCTGAAACACCAGGGGAAGAGGGATCAAAGGTCAGAGCTGACAGTCCTGGGAAGAGCTTACAAGAGAATACCATTAGTGATTAATTTCATGGTGTCAGTTTGTAATTCAGTGGTGGGGTCAGTGTGTGTGCGTGTGTGTGTGTGTGTGTGTGTGTGTGTGTGTGTGTGTGTGTGTGTGTGTGTGTGTGTGTGTGTGTGTGTGTGTGTGTGTGTGTGTGTGTGTGTGTGTGTGTGTGTGTGTGTGTGTGTGTGTGTGTGTGTGTGTGTGTGTGTGTGTGTGTGTGTGTGTGTGTGTGTGTGTGTGTGTGTGTGCTTGCACATGCATGTGTGTATGTGGTTATCCATCCTAATATGCACCTGGGATGGCCAGGTTTCTGAGAGCGCTCAGTCCGGCATGCTGGACGGACACATCGCCTTCGTCCACATGCTGCTCTAGCAGGGTCAGGATATGAGGAACCACCCCCAACTCCAACATCTTCACACAGTTACTGTCTAGAGAAGGTTGAGAGAGGAAGGTCGATAGAGAGAGGGTAGAGAAGAGACAGTAATTGATGAGAAGAGACAGAGAAAAGATACAGAGAGAGAAAGAGGTGATCAAATATGAAGATAGACAGGGGCTTAGAACATCAGAGACGGAGGAGAATCCATTCTCATGTCAAAACCAAATCAGACCATGCAGATAAGTCGATCTGAAGGCATTTTGCCATCTTACCGTTCCTGGCAAAATTGGCGATGGCCAGGGCTCCAGACAGCTGCAGCTGAGTGTTGGAGGACTGCAGCCAGGAGAGCACGTCCTGGTACACCACCCCTGTGCCCTCGCCGAAACACTTCTGCATGGACTCATCTAATGCACCAAAACACAGCACACAGGGAAAGGCAGCACATCAGACTAGTCAACCACCAACTATACATTTTTTGTGATCAATATTTCATTTATAATTTAAATTGTATTTATTTCACCTTTATTTAACCAGGTAGGCTAGTTGTGAACAAGTTCTCATTTACAACTGCGACCTGGCCAAGATAAAGCAAAGCAGTGCGACACAATCAACAACACAGAGTTACACATGGAATAAACAAACATACAGTCAATAACACAATAGAAAAAAAGTCTATGTACAGTGTGTGCAAATGAAGTAAGTTAAGGGAGGTAAAGGCAATAAATAGGCCATGGTGGCGAAATAATTATAATTTAGCACAATTTAACACTGGAGTGACAGATGTGCAGACGATGAACGTGCAAGTCAAATGGCAAATGTACCTACGGGGGAAGGATGGCCAGCCACACAGGAGGATTATTTTTTACTAAAGTGGAGATAAAGGCCATGCTAACCGAGATTGATGCAGGCCATTTCGGAGTGAAGTGCAACATCGACCTATACGCTGATTCGGTGAGTGAGTTTATAAAGAAGTACATTGGAGATGTTGTACCACTGTGACTATTAAAACCTACCCTAACCAGAAACCGTGGATGAATGGCTGCATTCGCGCAAAACTGAAAGCGCGAACCATGGAAAGAGGTCTGGGAATATGGCTGACTATCAACAGTGTAGTTATTCCCTCCGCAAGGCAATCAAACAAGCAAAATGCTGGTACACGGACAAGGTGGAGTCGCAGCAGGGTCTACAGGAAATCTCAGACTACAGAAAGAAAACCAGCCACGTCACGGACACTGACATCATGCTTCCGGACAAACTAAACACCTTCTTTGCCCACTTTGAGGGTAATACAGTGCCACCGTCACGGCTCGCTGTGTTAACCCTCAAAAGGCTGCTGGCCCAGTCAGCATCCCTAGCTGCGTCCTCAGAGCATGCGCAGACCAGCTGGCTGGTGTGTTTACGGGCATATTCAATCACCCCCTATCCCAGTCTGTTGTCCCCACATGCTTCAAGATGCCTACCTTTGTTCCTGTACCCAAGAAGGCAAAGATAATAGAACTAAATGACTATCGCCCTGAGGCACTCACTTCTGTCATCATGAAGTGCTTTGAGAGGCTAGTCAAGGCTCATATCACCTACACCTTACCGGCCAACCTAGACACACTTTAGTTTGCATACCGCCCCAACAGGTCCACAGACGACGCAATCGCCATCACACTGCACACTGCCCTATCCCACCTGGACAAAAATAATATACCTATGTAAGAATGCTGTTCATTGACTACAGCTCAGCATTCAACACCATAATACCCTCCAAGCTCATCATCAAGCTAGAGGCCCTGGGTCTCAACCCCGCCCTGTGCAATTGGGTCCTGGACTTTCTGACGGGCCGCCCCCAGGTGGTGAAGGTAGGAAACAACATCTCCACTTTGCTGACCCTACAACACTGGGGCCCCACAAGGGTGCGTTCTCAGCCCTTTCCTGTACTCCCTGTTCACCCATGACTGTGTGGCCATGCACGCCCCCAACTTAATCATCAAGTTTGCAGACGACACAACAGTAGTGGGCTTGATTACCAACAACGACGAGACAGCCTACAGGGAGGAGGTTAGAGCACTCGGAGTGTGGAAAGTTTTAAGTTCTTGAGTACACATCACAGACAAAAACAGCTTCTATCTCAAGGCCGTCATACTGCTAAACAGCAATCACTAACTCAGAGAGGCTGCTGCCTACATTGCGACCCAATCACTGGCCACTTTAATAAATTGATCACTAGTCACTTTAAACAATGTCACTTTAAATAATGCCACTTAAATAATGTTTACATATCTTACATTACTCATATCACATGTACAGTACAGTATTTTATACCATCTATTGCACCTTGCCTATGCCGCTCGGGCCATCGCTCTGGCTGGCCTCCTTCAACCACTCCCTGTTCCTCATTGCCCCTGGTCCCATATATCCCTGGACTTTGTCACCGGTCTCCCTCCGTCAGATGGCAACCCCACTGTGGTAGATAGGTTTTCCAAAACTGCACATTTCATTACACTTCCCAAGTTACCCTCAGCCAAGGAGACAGCCCGGTTTATGGTGCAGCATGTCTTCCCGGATCCATAGACTTCCGGGTCGACATTGTCTCCAAACGGAGTCCTAAGTTCTCGTCCAGGTTCTGGAAGGCATTCTGCACCCTCATTGGGTCATCGGCCAGCTTGTCCTCTGGGTTTTATCCTCAGTCCAACGGCCAATCGGAGCGAGCCAATCAGGACCTGTAGACTACTCTTCGCTGCCTCGTCTCTGTCAACCCCACCACCTGGAGTACACCAGCAACTCCCTTCCCTGCTCGGCCACTGGACTCTCACCCTTCGAGCATTCCTTGGGTTACCAGCCCGTGCTCTTCCCTGAGAAAGAGGAATAGGTCAGCTGTCGCGTACCTGGAAGAGAGCCTGGTCCACTCTTCTTAAGACTACCTCTAGGTATCGGCGACAGGAGGATCGCCACCGGACCCCATCTCACCGCTATCGGCCCAGACAGAGGGTATGGCTGTCCTCCAGTGATTGCCCCTACAGGTGGAGTCTGGAAAACCTTTCCCTCTGCTGTTAGTCTTCTATTGCTCCGTACCCTCTGTATACATCCCACTTTCCATGGGTCTAGGATTAAACCTTTGTCTCACAGCCCTTTGTCTCCTGTTTCCAGTTCGTCTTGTCTCATCTTGTCTCTTCAAATGTCCCAGCATGTTTTCCGTGTGTTACCTTCTCTCTTGTTCTTGCTTATTAGTCTTCCCGGTTCTGACCTTTCTGCCTGCCCTGACCCTGAGCCTGCCTGCCGCTATGACTCTGCTTTGGACTATGAACCTCTGCCTGCCCTTTTGTCATGAAAAATATTTTGAGAACCGAACCATCCACCTCCTGTGTCTGCATCTGAGTCATATTCTGAGTCGTGAGAGATGTGAGCTGATAGACAGTGAAATGGTGTGTGTGTGTGAGTGAGGCATGGACACAGAGGGTTAGGTTGAAGGGGAGGATAGTAAAGGGTTTCTGGTGCCTCCAGGTGAGGTTGAGTTCCTTACCTCCCAGCAGGAGAGACACGATGAGGTTGGAGCCGATCTTGATGCTGCAGAGATCATGGGGGTCAGAGCCACCCTGTAGACCTCGAATCATCTCAGACAGAGCCTTAGGCACCCCCGACTCCACAAACTGCAGCTTTAGCACGTCTGACAACAGCAGCACAGGAGGGGTGTGTTAGTCTGAGCACACATTCATTCATTCAACCCTTCATGTGAAAAGCATAAACCCCATACAGCCTATTTCATCTCGCGTGTCTCTGTATAAATTACATTTCAGGCCCTTGTCCAGACTCACCACTCTCTCCCAGGGATCCCAGAACCTCCAGTATGATGTGTCTTCTCTCTGCGTCAGGAGCCCGTTTCAGCTGAGCTGTCAGCACCTCTGCCACACCCACCTCTACCAGCGCCTCCCGCGCCGTGTCTGCAGGGATCAGAGGCCAAACGTTTTTGTCTAAACCTTTATCTAACCAGGTCTTTCAGTTATGAAACAATTATCATTCACAGATAAGATGTGAGGAACACAATATCAACTGGTTCAAGTCAGTATACAGTGTAAAGTCTCCAAAACAAATGAGTCATTCCTCGTCTCTGTGACCCTCTAAAGTTCCTCTGGTGGTCCTCACCCATGTCGGCCAGGTTACAGAGGGCCAGCAGACACACGTTGACCAGTGGGTCATTCTCTGGATACTCCCTCATGATGGCCACCAGCCTGGGGATCACCCCACTCTGCACCAGCTGATCCTGCTGGGCCGCTGAGAGAGGGAGGAGGAGAGAGAATAGAGGGAAAGGGAAAGAAGGAGGGAAAGTCTAAAGGATTGAGACTGAGATAAATAGACATACAGAGGTGGAGGTACACACATCCACACACACGAAATCCACCAGGACAAGCATTGTGTGCTAAGATTACAGAATGAATTGAATTAATAGGGTACAATTCATCCTGTCACTGCAGGTAAAGCCAGGCCCCGGCCTGCTAGAGTCAGTCTCACTCACTGTTGTCGAAGCAGATGCGTCCGATGGCTCTTCCAGTGTGAAGCAGCAGTTCCTCATCTGCACTGTTCAGCAGGGGCACCAGAACCTTCACTAGCCCTGCCTCAATGCACGTGTCCCTCACGGCCGCTTTAACACAGGGACAAAATTTCATCAACCTCTGATTCTACCCACAGTGAGCCTATGGCATTGGACTGGATCTTGGCAGATGTAAATGAAAAGTACTCTAGGCACTGTCAGTGAGTGATAACCAAAACCACCCCGTCATTTTTGGTTTAGGGGGTGGTTAGTACTGAATGCAAATAACTGAGTGGAAGAGGTGCTTTAAGCATAGCACAGACTAATGCATAGAATAAATAACAACGTATAGTGAAAGAAGGACAGGGCACATCAGTAACAGATATTATGCATCGATCCAGTAGCATCTACATAAAGTTAGAATGTGTCAACATCAAATGTGTCAACATCCATAGCAAACTCAACTTATTTTGTTTTAATCAGTGAGTCTTTCTGACACAGTATGAGTCAGAGTAGTAGTGATTAAGGCCTTGGTTCTCTGCATTAAACTCAGATTGCAGGCTGGTCTCAGACTAGACGTAACATAGTAAATGAAAATCGGTGACACTAAAATTAGTATGATATGTTACGTTTGGTATGGTTACATAAAACAGAAGGTTACTTAAGGCAAAAACTAAAGTAGCGTTGTTGGTCGGGGTGGGTGTACAACGCAAACGTCTAGCAACCCAAAGGTTGCGTCTTCTAATCTCATCGCGGACAACTTCAGCATTTTAGCTACTTAGCATGTTAGCTAAGCCTAACCTTAACCCTTTAATCTAACTCCCAACTCTAACCTTAACCCTAACCTCTAACGTTAGCGTTAGCCACCTAGCCACCTAGCTAATGTTAGCCACAACAAATTGGAATTTGTAACATATCATACGTATTGCAAATCCGTAACTATTGTACAAATTACAATTTATATCATATCATATGAATTGTAATTCGTAACATATCATACAAAATGGATGATGGACATCGACAAATTAATGCATACCATACCAAAGAGTTTTCTTGATTCTCGTTTACTATGTTACGTTTACCCCTGAGTCCAGGTTGCAGATTGTTATTTGCCCCATACCCCCTGTCCCTTTGTCTACAGTAGTAGGGTGGCATCTAATCTCACCTTCCCTGGCCATTTCTGCCACCACCAGTGCCACCTGTTTGGTGAGGAGACTCTTCTTCCCGAGGGACTGGGCCAGGATGGGAACAATACCACTGGAGGCAATCTCCACTGCGGCACCCTTCTCTGGGGACAGATAACACATACTTATATGGCAACTACCCCTGGGTATGGATATAGAATAGAATGGAATATAGCTGAGGATGGAAAATTACAATTGGCTCCATAGTAACATAAATATCTTTATTGACCTATAGACAACTTGCTAATTGTCAACCAGAAATGAGTTCTGACACAAAACTCTTGCTAATGTACTGTAAGTGTCACAGCAGTAGATATAATTCCATTTCCTGTCAATCTTCTCTGTGTTGAGATTGATCAGGATCACTGGGTGCAGAGGTTGTCTTCGGCCATCCTCTTCCTACTCCTGTTTCTGATTAACAGTGACTCTAACCCCTCTGTAATGTCAGGAGACCAGAGAGAGAAACTAAAATAGAATCCTCCTCTGTTGAGCTTGGGAGGCAGATTCATTGTCATTAAAGCAGCAACGTGCAATAGACACAGAGGAAGACCTGATATTAGCATTTCCCCTTTCAAAGAATGACACAACAGCCAAGGAGGCAGATCAGGTTGTCAGGCTACGCTGCGCTGCTATGGTAACGTCCCCTTGCCCGTTTTTGAGGGGAACCAAATTTAGCTGCCAGTGCACAGTGCAACTTCAGATAAACTGGATATTTGCTGGAGCAGAGAGAGAGCTGGAGAATAACCTGAACTGTCCCTATCACACTTCCTTCCGTTCATTCTTTCTCCCCCCCCTCCCCCAGCACTGTGATGTTTTAGCCTGGTCTCATAGACTAGACATGACATAGTAAAAGTACATACGGGACACTCAAGTTAGTATGATATGTTACGTTTGGTATGGTTACATAAGACCAAAGGTTACTTAAGGCAAAACGAAAGTAGGGTGGTTGGTCGGGGTGGATGGGTAGGCGTATAATGCAAACGTCTATCAACCCAAAGGTTGCGTGTTCGAATCTCACCACGGACAACTTTAGCATTTTAGCTAATTATCAACTTTGCATTTACTTACTACTTTTTTTTATAGCTACTTTGCAACTAATTAGCATGTTAACAAACCCTTCCACTAATCCTAACCTTACACTTTAATCTAACGTTAACCCTAACCCCTAGCTAACGTTACAACAAATTGAAATTCATAACATATACATTTAGTAAATTCTTAACCTAGTGTACACATTTTTATTCAATACATATTGTACGAATTGCAATTCGTAACATATCATACGAATTGTAATTTATAACACATCATAGGAAATTGATGATGGATGTCCACAAATTAATACATACCATACGAAACGTAACATATGATACGAAATGGAGTGTCCTGGATTTATGTTTACTATCTTAAGTCTACCCCTGAGTCCAGGTTGGATACAGAGGAGAAACAGCAGAGGTGTTCTGAACACTCCTGCAACACTCTCACATTGAAGCAGTCTTTTAAAAGCTGGAGATTTGGGCTAAGACCACGACAGGCATCCAAAATCTGAAAAAAAGAGAAACTTTGCGCCTCAACCCAGTAACTCAAAAAAGGGAAGAAGGACAGATTCCAAAACAACCTGATGAATAACGTTGAGATAATTTAAGCTGAGACGATAGATCCACATTGCTACTATAGTTTCTAGAAGCTATGGCCTTGCTTTCCATGGCCAAAGCAATGCCATAAAAGCTGACTGATGGGAACAGGCAAGAGTGAGATTGATGAATCAGAGGTCAGTGTCTACTGCAAATGTGTGTGTAGACTCACTCTTCTCTAGTAGTACAGCCAGCAGGGTGTCCAGATGAGGCTTAAGCTCCTGCTCTACCAACTCTGTGCTCACACTGATGGCATTCAGTGCCTCAGTCAGGGAGTCTGCAACATATACAGACACAACACACACACACACACACACACACACACACATGCACGAAGCGCACACACACACACGCACGCACGCACGCACGCACGCACGCACGCACGCACACGCACGCACGCACGCACACACACACACACACACACACACACACACACACACACACACACAGGAAGAGAGACACATCATGTATCAGTCATATCCTCCTGCAGAACAACTACCTTGCTCACATATACAACAAAATATTCCTGTACAAATAATACATGCTGGTAACCGTACACCCTGATGCTGTATAAACATCAACACTGTAACTCCTCATGAACCTTCAGGATCTTCCAATCCCATAGTGGCTTACCAATGCACATACATGTCAAATGTATTGCACTTGTTAATGTTGGTGCAATTAATCTCAGCCAAACACATTGGCACATAGAGTACAGGACCAGAGTGATATGAATATATGAATACACAGGCAAAGAGGTCAAGTTGCATCATGGATTATACATCAGAGACAGCGAAGGGGTGGCTGGCAACGGTATCCCCCATGCCAGAGGCTAGGAGTAGAAGGGAGAGAAGTGGGGAATGTGTGTGCGTACATTATTTCCGCAACATGCCTCTGTCCCCTCCAGCTTGCAAATATCTGACTGCTTGGTGCGTGACGCTGTCTTGTCACATCCCACACTTTTCTGCTTGATGATGTTGTTGTGACAGGGGACACTGTGTGCGTGTGTGAGTGCATGAGTGTTTGGGGGGCGGTCTCCCCGTTCAGGCTCTCCATTGGTCTCCCACCATACAGACAAATGAAAGAGTTATCATACAGTATATACATTACTTATATATATATATAAATACATTCTATATATAAATTACTTTACAACTTCATTGAACCTATCTGAAAATAAAGCGATATGAACAAAAAAGAGAAGAGAACCCTTGACTTGAGCGCAGAGAGTAAGAGAGAGTAAAGCAGAGCTTAGTCAATGTGTGGGTGTGACAGTTAGCTGTCCTCTGTGCTGTGTCGTCAACACATACATTCCAAGCAGAGCCACAGACAGAGTAATCACCTTGGCTAATCCCTGGTAAGCAGTGGGAAAATAGAACCTACAGTAGGGGGCTATCAGGGTTAGATATAGGCCCGGAACGATACCAGAATCACAATACTCGTCATTATCGTGGCAAGGAAACTTATTTCGTAAAACAGCCCTAATGTTGGAAACAATCATCCAGAGTCCCATTTATTTAATTTCCATGCTAGAGCACACAATATTTTACATACAGAAGGTTTTTAAAGGACCAAAAGACTTTGGTCTGCTTCATGTTTTTATTTTTGCCATGGAAAAAACATGACAATACTGGTATTGTTACAGCGATACCTAGTAAATACACAGAGTCAAGTACCACACAGATCCCAATTTCACAGTTTCCGTTTGTCATTCATAGTGTGTGTGCATGAGTGTGTGTGTGCATATGTGTGAGAGTCTAGGGAAATGCTGCGTACAGCAGAGTGTTAATCTGTTCCACTGATATAGATATAGGCCCACCCCATGGTCCTTATTACCACTGACATACCACAAACGAGGTGCTTCCTTTAGGTATCTCCAGCCCTCCCATCTCTCTCTCTATCTTTCTCCCCTCCTCTCCCTGTCTTCCAGGGTTGCTTCAGAGACATCCCGCTGTGCCCTGTCTCTGTCCCACAATGTTTACCTGGGCCTGTAATGTCAGCCCATATTACTATGACCTTTAAACACAAGACAGGGAACTAAAATAGACAGGCTGATTGTGTCTTGGAATCTGAGCTACATCCTTGTTGATTCCCACTGCACTGTACATCCCCTGCTCCAAATATTGGCAATGCCTCCACTGCTATACTCACTCATTGGCATGCACACGCTGTAACGGAGGTTTTCAGAAAGGGTTTTTCTACTCACCCACGTCGGACATGGCTGCAGGTCGGCAGGCGCTCACTACTGTCTCCCTGGGATTTTATCCCGGCTCTCTGGCTTCCTTCCTCTGCCGATACTGTATGTGTGTGTATGTGTGTATGTGTGTGTGTGTGTGAGTGTGTGTGTTTGACTCAGTAATGAGAGAGCAGCAGCCCTGCTTCAGGCCAGGCGTGCCCTGTCTTCAGTCACTGCGCTTGCGTTCTCTCTCCCTCTCCCTCTCTGTCTTTATTTCCCTCTGCCTCACACACAGTAGACACTGTCTCTCTTCTCTGTACCACTCACTCCCTGCCTCTGTTTTTTAATTCTCTCTTGTCTTTCTCCTTCTGGTTCTCTCTCACACAATCCCTCCCCCACCCCGCCCTTCTGCCTCTCTCTCTCTCTCTCTCTCTCTCTCTCTCTCTCTCTCTCTCTCTCTCTCTCTCTCTCTCTCTCTCTCTCTCTCTCTCTCTCTCTCTCTCTCTCTCTCTCTCTCTCTCTCTCTCTCTCTCTCTCTCTCTCTCTCTCTCACTCCCTTCCATGCTCTCTCTATCTCCCTCCAGCCCTCCTTCTCGCTCCCTTTCTAATACGCTCTAAATCCTAAATCTCTCCAAAGCTCATCAGTCGACTATTAGCTCCTAGGAGACACTGAGACTGAAATACAAGAAGCCACAACAATGACGCAAAAACGGATTCCCTTTACTGGTCCAGCCTCCCTGTAAACCTTTAAAGATTACTTTAAAAAGGAACAATAACAACAAAGGATGGTTTGATTGCTAAATAAAGGTCATAATGCAATATAAACTACAACACAGAGGCTACTGTGATAGGACTATCACTAGTATACGACATCATCTTATTACCTCTTATTACATCATATTTCCTTCCGATCAATAAAACTTACTGGGCCAACAGAGCGTGAGACCTTCATTTCATAAGAAGTAGCTAAATGAAGCCATAATGTAGCCGTAATGTAAAGTATTACAAATCCAGATATAATGAAGCCGTAATGTAAAGTATTACAAATCCAGATAGAACCTATTACTGTAGTGGTGCCAAGAAATTCTGGGGCAGATTAAGAGGCTCTGTGAGCGAGTTGATCAATACTGGTAGATCACAAACCTCTATGTGGGCAGTGTTAACACCAAATTTATACCAAGAATAATTTCATGACCACGTCCATGGTTGTGTATAGAAGTCACCAACAGAGGACGTTAAAGAGAAGTCCAGCTTAGAGACACATGGATAGTTCCATTTCTGCTGCCTTGGTTTTGAACAGCAGGTGGCAGTTTAAGACAGCTCATTAAAACTAGAGTTTCTTCCCCCAAGGTTGGTGATTCAATTTTGTTTCTCCGACTTACATCCTTGTGCTGCCAATTCATCACCATCTGGAAATGCAGATAAGGGTCAGACAATGGAACATAATTCATTCAGCCCTTTTATCACTATTCATGACAGTTACGCTATCTACTGAAAAACTGTCATGCAAAAATGACAATGCCATTGTCCAAAGCTTTAGTGTCGTGTTTGATCCCTCCACTCAATGCTAATAATGTGGACAAAATATCAAGGCCTATTCTTTGTATATGAGTCATGTCCCACTCGGGATGAAGAGGACTACGTAAGTAAGTCTGTAAATAGTTGCCCTCTTATTGGCTTTCAAAATGGCTATCTGCTTCTAACCCCATGAACAAAATCCATCATGACCCAACAAGACATGTTATCACAGGACAATCATAAGAGAAGCACGGAGAATGTAAGGAAACCCAAGTCTCTCTGACCAGCTTGGCCTCAAAGACGGTTGCTCTGACACAATTTAACAGGGATTTCCCGCCCAGACAAGTCAGCCTAATGTATTAGAGGGTCTGAATAGGGCCCAGAAGGTCATGTTAGCTGGGTTCCTGACCACTGAGGGACTATTTAGCCTCATAGAGTCCGACCTATCGTAAGGCTTCAGAGTTATTAGGGAGATAGATCTTACTCAGTGATACGTCCATCCCAGACTCAGTTAAAGTGAATTATATGGCTAAGTGCATCGTTGTATGTTAAATGCTCCATACATACACAGGGAATCATATTTAGTTAGACTGACACAACAAAACCATTCACTTTTATTCACAGCATGAGGAGTGTTTTCTTTGAGTGCACCTGCCACAGAGACAACACGTAACCAAATGACCTACCAATCTGATTGGAGTTACTGTTCAGATAACTGTTTTATGGACAGAGCAAGTTTAAGATCAGCCTCTGGGGTATGTTAAGAGAAGACTCCAGGAGCCCTTCTGAAGTGCATCAGCTCTCACGGCGGAGAAGCACGGATTCGTATTCACACAGGTTCCTTCCTCATGTCATGACTTATAACAGAGACATTATTCACACTAATGCACAAGAGCATAAGGGCAGCTTTGTGATTCATTTTGCCTTTCCGGATTATGTCAAAATCAATGCATCAGGCATTCTCTAAATTCCCTTATGTAAATGTCTGTGAAGTAGGGCTGTAGTTCATGTTGTAGTTCTTGCATCAGAGAACCACATCTGGTCCAGACTGAATGAATCTATTTCACAGCCTTTACGTATGGTATGTGACAATGATAGTGGATGCTGTAGTGCTGTCAGCAGTGCCCTCCCGCCCTCCCTCCCTCCCTCCTCCCTCCCTCCCTCCACCTGCCACATGAATCCAGTTGTGAGGGAAGGAAGGTAATTTCTGGGAGAGGTGCTGTTGTCTTCCCCAGACAGCCTTCATTAGCTAATGGCCTTGTCCACAACTAATCAATTCAGTCTCCCAGACATCCATCTTCAAACCTAGACAGTACGCAGTCACATTCTGTGCTCTCTTTTTTTCACTCACTCTCTCCCACCCTCCTTCCTTCCTTTCCCCCCTCCCTGATTCTCTGTTTTCTCCTCATTCCATCCCTCCCACCCACTCAGAAACCCTGTTTTGTTTCTGTCTGTCTTTTACCCTCAGCAGTGACATTGGAGACACTGTACGTGCTCATGCATTTCCCTGTTCAACTGCCCAAGGGGCCTGTCATGACGCAGTGTGATTTTACTACAGTCTCCTCAAAATAACTACCAACTAAATGATAACATTTATTCAAATAAAAACTATTATCTGTGGAGTCGTATAGGACATAAGAGAAGTAAAATGTTTGGCAATCTAATTGTACCCTGAAGGTTTCAAAATTGATAAGTTTATCAGTGGGTGTGGGGTTCTCTCTCTCTCTCTCTCTCTCTCTCTCTCTCTCTCTCTCTCTCTCTCTCTCTCTCTCTCTCTCTCTCTCTCTCTCTCTCTCTCTCTCTCTCTCTCTCGCTCTTTCTCTCTGACAGCTGGGGCGGTGGACCAAGGCTCTATGGGGGGGGGGGGGTCAGGGATGTTACCCCCTGTGCCAGCTGAGACAGCTCCCAGACCTTACGCCCTCATCAAATATTGAACAGCACGAACACACAGGGATCCCCTCCATCCCCTGGAGAGTACCCACGTCATGCAAATCATTTGAAGCATAATGACGACCCTACAGTACACTCACAACTGCATATTTAAAGACTATATGGAAGGAGACGCGCACCCCTTGACCTGGGGCAAAAATACAAAATGAAAGATCCAGAGTGAAGATACACCGTACACATCTAGACACACATGTGCTCTCTCACTTTTCTTCATTTGCTCTCATGTGGAGTGTAGAGATTTTACAGTGCCAGAGGCTCTTAGATAACTACTTCAAGCTCGCTTTTATAGATGCCGCCACTGTGTGTTGTTTTGCCAGATGAAGCTGTAAACTGATCAATCAGAGAGATTTGACACATACTGATGAATTCCTCAAAGCCATCCTGGACCATTATGCCAAAACTCTCAAAGCCTGAGATATCTACGCTCAGACTCAAATCCCAAAGCTCTCATATGGCTTATAATAACACACATGATCCTGTTTTGATTTTCCTTGAAAAAAAAGCTACAATGTGGAAAAACATCCATTTCTGCAGTAGTTCTGTGAATCTGTTTGCCTGGTCTGGTCCCATGTGCTAAACATCTACCCTGTACAGTGTTAGAGTAAGTATTCAACTGTAAAACAAAGACAGAACTTGTATAGGTACAAAGAATAGACTTTGGACAAAAATAGACGTAATTTTGGAAAGGTGATTTTACTGTGGATTTTCTGTGACCCATCATTGCCCCTTGCAAATTACTTTTAAATCTCCGAGAGTGCACTGCCCCCTTCCTCTAGGCCTGCTTAAACTCTGATCCTCAAATCCTTAAGCGTCATGAATCCTACCCAAGGAGAATCCATTAATTCACTCCTCTCTCCTTCATGATAATTCAGTTTCATGCTGGTTTCCTGCTTCTTCACTCTCCCCCACCTCTCCACTTACATCCAATATTCCATAACTCCTCACTATTTAGAGTGTAAAACCCGCCCACTCTGACACGGGCAAAGGAGGTGAGGGCAATCTCTTGAGGCATGAATTCTCATTAACTGTGCAGCACAGTAACAATTTAAATGAATAGGGGGTTTCTTTCATCTACATGTGTAGAACATCTCTCATTATAAGTATACGAACATCCTGAAGGAGAAAGAACAGCAGAGGAAGGTAGAGGGACTCATAGTTCAATATATTAATCAGACAGCTGAGCCAGACTTGCATTAAATCATCTGTATCATTGGAGCTGGAACATTGTCAATTAGATCATAACACCCTACATTCATTCAAATCCTGTGTGTCAATTGAATTAGCATAATAAAACAATCTGTCAGTTTAAGCTAGAGATGCATTTGGAAAGTATTCAGACCCCTTGACTTTTCCCACATCGTGTTACATAACAGCATTATTCTAAAATGGATTAAATTACAATTTTCCCTCATCCATCTACACAAAACACCCCATAATGACAAAGGGAAAACAGGTTTTTAGAAATGTTTGCAAATGTATTAAAATAAAAACAGAAATACCTTATTTCCATAAGTGTTGTTACTAAGATCTATTATTATTATCAAGATTTTAGCTTTTATATTTAGTATTTTTATAAAAAAATATAAAAAAATGTTATGTTTATTTTTATATATATATATATTTATATTTTGTATCTCACTTGGTCTTTCTTTATTTATTCATTTTCAATCACTCGGAAGGACAGTATGGCAAAGAACGTTGTGGCATCTTAATAATTTCAAAGTGAAAGAAATAATTTCAAAGTGTCTGAAACTGATTGTGTAGCCCATTAAAGTTACTTGGCCATATGGCTAGTGTTGTCATGTTTTGTCATTGATTATCATGTCTTGTCCCTGTGCTTCCCTTCTATTCGTTTCCCTCTGCTGGTCTTATTAGGTTCTTTCCCTCTTTCTATCCCTCTCTCTCCCCCTCCCTCTCTCGCTCTCTCTCTCTATCGTTCCGTTCCTGCTCCCAGCTGTTCCTCATTCTCCTAACTACCTCATTTACTCTTTCACACCTGTCCCCTATTTTGCCCTCTGATTAGAGTCCCTATTTCTCCCTCTGTTTTCCGCTTCTGTCCTTGTCGGATCCTTGTTTGATGTTTGCTGTTCTGTGTCCTTGTTCCGCCCTGTCGTGTTTTTGCCTTCTTCAGATGCTGCGTGTGAGCAGGTGTCTATGTCAGCTACGGCCTGTGCCTTCCCGAAGCGACCTGCAGTCTGTGGTCGCGTCTCCAGTCGTTCTTCTCTACTGACGAGAGGATTTCAGTTTTCCTGTTTTGTATTTACCTAAGATAATTCCAGGATTATCGTTTTTGTTTAAGACTGGAATAAAGACTCTGTTTCTGTTAAAGTCGCTTTTGGGTCCTCATTCACCAGCATAACAGAAGGATCCGACCAAGAATGGACCCAGCGACTACGGATTCTCGCAACACTGCCGTCGAGATCCAGGGAGCAATGCTCGGCAGACACGAGCAGGAATTGTCTGCTGCTCGTCATGCCGTTGAGACCCTGGCCGCTCAGGTCTCCGACCTCTCAGGACAGTTTCAGAGTCTTCGTCTCGTGCCACCAGCTACTTCCTGGTCTTCCGAGTCTCCGGAACCTAGGGTTAATAACCCACCATGTTACTCTGGGCAGCCCACTGAGTGCCGCTCTTTTCTCACCCAGTGTGATATTGTGTTCTCTCTCCAGCCCAACACATACTCAAGAGAGAGAGCTCGGATCGCCTACGTCATATCACTCCTTACTGGTCGGGCTCGGGAGTGGGGCACAGCTATCTGGGAGGCAAGGGCTGAGTGTACTAACGATTATCAGAACTTTAAAGAGGAGATGATACGGGTTTTTGATCGTTCAGTTTTTGGGAAGGAGACTTCCAGGGCCCTGGCTTCCCTATGTCAAGGTGATCGATCCATAACGGATTACTCTATAGAGTTTCGCACTCTTGCTGCCTCCAGTGACTGGAACGAGCCGGCGTTGCTCGCTCGTTTTCTGGAGGGACTCCACGCTGAGGTTAGGGATGAGATTCTCTCCCGGGAGGTTCCTTCCAGCGTATACTCCTTGATTGCACTCGCCATCCGCATAGAACGACGGGTAGATCTTCGTCACCGAGCTCGTGGAAGAGAGCTCGTGTTAACGGTGTTCCCCCTCTCCGCATCTCAACCATCTCCTCCCACCGGCTCAGAGACTGAGCCCATGCAGCTGGGAGGTATTCGCATCTCGACTAAGGAGAGGGAACGGAGAATCACCAACCGCCTTTGCCTCTATTGCGGTTCTGCTGGACATTTTGTCATTTCATGTCCAGTAAAAGCCAGAGCTCATCAGTAAGCGGAGGGCTACTGGTGAGCGCTACTACTCAGGTCTCTCCATCAAGATCCTGTACTACCTTGTCGGTCCATCTACGCTGGACTGGTTCGGCTGCTTCCTGCAGTGCCTTGATAGACTCTGGGGCTGTTGTTTTATGGACGAAGCATGGGCTCGGAAACATGACATTCCTCTCAGACAGTTAGGGAAGCACACGCCCATGTTCGCCTTAGATGGTAGTCTTCTCCCCAGTATCAGATGTGAGACACTACCTTTAACCCTCACAGTATCTGGTAACCACAGTGAGACTATTTCCTTTTTGATTTTTCGTTCACCTTTTACACCTGTTGTTTTGGGTCATCCCTGGCTAGTATGTCATAATCCTTCTATTAATTGGTCTAGTAAATCTATCCTATCCTGGAACGTTTCTTGTCATGTGAAGTGTTTAATGTCTGCTATCCCTCCTGTTTCTTCTGTCCCCTCTTCTCAGGAGGAACCTGGTGATTTGACAGGAGTGCCGGAGGAATATCATGATCTGCGCACGGTCTTCAGTCGGTCCAGAGCCAACTCCCTTCCTCCTCACCGGTCGTATGATTGTTGTATTGATCTCCTTCCGGGGACCACTCCCCCTCGGGGTAGACTCTACTCTCTGTCGGCTGAACGTAAGGCTCTCGAGGATTATCTGTCTGTTTCTCTCGACGCCGATACCGTGGTGCCTTCTTCCTCTCCCGCCGGAGCGGGGTTTTTTTTTGTTAAGAAGAAGGACGGTACTCTGCGCCCCTGCGTGGATTATCGAGGGCTGAATGACATAACGGTTAAGAATCGTTATCCGCTTCCCCTTATGTCGTCAGCCTTCGAGATTCTCCAGGGAGCCAGGTTCTTTACTAAGTTGGACCTTCGTAACGCTTACCATCTCGTGCGCATCAGTGGAAAACGGCGTTTAACACTCCGTTAGGGCATTTTGAATACCGGGTTCTGCCGTTCGGTCTCGCTAATGCTCCAGCTGTCTTTCAGGCATTAGTTAATGATGTACTGAGAGACATGCTGAACATCTTTGTTTTCGTTTACCTTGACGATATCCTGATTTTTTCACCGTCACTCGAGATTCATGTTCAGCACGTTCGACGTGTAAGCGCCTTTTAGAGAATTGTCTCTACGTGAAGGCTGAGAAGTGCGCCTTTCATGTCTCCTCTGCCACATTTCTCGGTTCTGTTATTTCCGCTGAAGGCATTCAGATGGATCCCGCTAAGGTCCAGGCTGTCAGCGATTGGCCCGTTCCTAAGTCACGTGTCGAGTTGCAGCGCTTTCTCGGTTTCGCTAATTTCTATCGGCGTTTCATTCGTAATTTCGGTCAAATGGCTGCCCCTCTCACAGCTCTTACTTCTGTCAAGACGTGCTTTAAGTGGTCCGGTTCCGCCCAGGGAGCTTTTGATCTCCTCAAGAAGCGTTTTACATCCGCTCCTATCCTTGTTACTCCTGACGTCACTAAACAATTCATTGTCGAGGTTGACGCTTCAGAGGTGGGCGTGGGAGCCATTCTGTCCCAGCGCTTCCATTCTGACGATAAGGTCCATCCTTGCTCTTATTTTTCTCATCGCCTGTCGCCATCGGAACGCAACTATGATGTGGGTAACCGCGAACTGCTCGCCATCCGCTTAGCCCTAGGCGAATGGCGACAGCGGTTGGAGGGGCGACCGTCCTTTTGTCGTTTGGACTGACCATAAGAACCTTGAGTACATCCGTTCTGCCAAACGACTTAATGCACGTCAAGCTCGTTGGGTGTTGTTTTTCGCTCGTTTCGAGTTCGTGATTTCTTATCGCCCGGGAAATAAGAACACCAAGCCTGATGCCTTATCCCGTCTCTTTAGTTCTTCTGTGGCTTCTACCGACCCCGAGGAGATTCTCCCTGAAGGGCGTGTTGTCGGGTTGACTGTCTGGGGAATTGAGAGACAGGTAAAGCAAGCACTCACTCACACTGCGTCGCCGCGCACTTGTCCTAGTAACCTTCTTTTCGTTCCTGTCTCTACTCGTCTGGCTGTTCTTCAGTGGGCTCACTCTGCCAAGTTAGCTGGCCACCCCGGCGTTCGGGGTACGCTTGCTTCTATTCGCCAGCGGTTTCGGTGGCCTACTCAGGAGCGTGACACGCGCCGTTTCGTGGCTGCTTGTTCGGACTGCGCGCAGACTAAGTCAGGTAACTCTCCTCCTGCCGGTCGTCTCAGACCGCTTCCCATTCCTTCTCGACCATGGTCTCACATCGCCTTAGACTTTATTACCGGTCTGCCTTCATCTGCGGGGAAGACTGTGATTCTTACGGTTGTCGATAGGTTCTCTAAGGCGGCACATTTCATTCCCCTCGCTAAGCTTCCTTCCGCTAAGGAGACGGCACAAATCATCATTGAGAATGTGTTCAGAATTCATGGCCTCCCGTTAGACGCCGTTTCAGACAGAGGCCCGCAATTCACGTCACAGTTTTGGAGGGAGTTCTGTCGTTTGATTGGTGCTTCCGTCAGTCTCTCTTCCGGTTTTCATCCCCAGTCTAACGGTCAAGCAGAAAGGGCCAATCAGACGATTGGTCGCATATTACGCAGCTTTTCTTTTCGAAACCCTGCGTCTTGGGCAGAACAGCTCCCCTGGGCAGAATACGCTCACAACTCGCTTCCTTCGTCTGCTACCAGGCTATCTCCGTTTCAGAGTAGTCTTGGGTACCAGCCTCCTCTGTTCTCGTCCCAGCTCGCCGAGTCCAGCGTTCCCTCCGCTCAGGCTTTTGTCCAACGTTGTGAGCGCACCTGGAGGAGGGTCAGGTCTGCACTTTGCCGTTACAGGGCGCAGACTGTGAGAGCCGCCAATAAACGTAGGATTAAGAGTCCTAGGTATTGTCGCGGTCAGAGAGTGTGGCTTTCCACTCGTAACCTTCCCCTTACGACAGCTTCTCGCAAGTTGACTCCGCGGTTCATTGGTCCGTTCCGTGTCTCTCAGGTCGTCAATCCTGTCGCTGTGCGACTGCTTCTTCCGCGACATCTTCGTCGCGTCCACCCTGTCTTCCATGTCTCCTGTGTCAAGCCTTTTCTTCGCGCCCCCGTTCGTCTCCCCCCGTCCTTGTCGAGGGCGCACCTATTTACAAGGTACGGAAAATCATGGACATGCGTTCTCGGGGACGTGGTCACCAGTACTTAGTGGATTGGGAGGGTTACGGTCCTGAGGAGAGGAGTTGATGTTTGCTGTTCTGTGTCCTTGTTCCGCCCTGTCGTGTTTTTGCCTTCTTCAGATGCTGCGTGTGAGCAGGTGTCTATGTCAGCTACGGCCTGTGCCTTCCCGAAGCGACCTGCAGTCTGTGGTCGCGTCTCCAGTCGTTCCTCTCTACTGACGAGAGGATTTCAGTTTTCCTGTTTTGTATTTACCTAAGATAATTCCAGGATTATCGTTTTTGTTTAAGACTGGAATAAAGACTCTGTTTCTGTTAAAGTCGCTTTTGGGTCCTCATTCACCAGCATAACAAGTGTTGACAACAGCTATTAAATACTGAGAAGATAACAGGTGAAACTGTGGATTAGACTATGATGCATTTTCAGTGACACCTAAGCACATTTTTGTTGGAGGCCCCATCTCACAGGCAAAACATTTTGGTGGCCCTCCTCCTGAAAAATATTTTTAAATAAAAAAAATGCATTTCCTGAAATGTTACACATTTTGCCATGAGGCGTAGAGAAAATTATTCCGTTTTAAAGCAAGATCGCGGGGGGTATTCAACGAGCTGGCACACATTTTAATGCTATATTTATAGTTACATAAAATATACGTAACGCATCTTCCACCAACAGGTTTCTGTGCCACATAACCAATAAGCAAAGCATAACTTCTACATATTGATTAGCCTACCTACTTTGATCGAATCAACATTATGGTTTACATTTTCAACATTCAAATAGATTAGGCTAATGTCAATCTTGACCAACATCAATTACATCCCTCCCTACCTCATACCCATTATAGTTGGCTTGGTTATAGGCTTACTATAATACCCAATCTTTTGATCATCATTATGAAGAGTAGTCTCCCTAGGCAGATGGGCTGTCAATTTCAAATCTTTATTAAAGTTTCTTTACCCTGTCACCAGTCTATGAACAAGGCATGACAGCAATCCATGCTGGTTTAGTTTCCAAATACTATGTTCTAGCATTTGTGGCACAAATCTCATTCAAGTCAATTATCGATATTAGTATTTTTCGTCCAGCATGTCCAAATCATCCAAAAAGTTTCTGAAATTGACTGTGAAGCTCACCAATTAAAATGATTTTTAAAATATGCGCGAAAAATGCTTATATCGGTCCCATGACCGGAATAGGATTTGTGCTACAAATGCTAAAATGTTAGCATAATAAATGTTAGTGGAGTGCTGCAGAGATGGTTGTCCTTCTGGAAGGTTCTCCTATCTCCACAGAGGAACTCTGGAGCTCTGTCAGAGTGACCATCGGGTTGTTGGTCACCTCCCTGACGAAGGCCCTTCTACCCTGATTGCTCAGTTTGGCTGGGCGGCCAGCTCTAGGAAGAGTCTTCGTTGTTCCAAACTTCTTACATTTAAAAGTGATGGATGCCACTGTGTTCTTGGGACCTTCAATGCTGCAGACATTTTTTGGTACCCTTCCCAGATATGTGCCTTGACACAATCCTGTCTCAGAGCTCTACGGACAATTCCTTCAACCTCATGGCTTGATTTTTGCTCACATACGCGGTCAACTATGGGACCTTACATAGACAGGTGTGTGCCCTTCCAAATCATGTCCAATCAATTGAATTTACCACAGGTGGACTCCAATCAAGTGTTAGAAACATCTCAAGGATGTTAATTGGAAACAAGATGCATGTGAGTCTCATAGCAAAGGGTCTGAATATATATATTTAAATAAGATATTTCTGCTTTTATTTAAAAAATGTTCAAAATAATCTGTTTTTGCTTTGTAATTATGGGGTATTGTGTGTAGATTGATGAGGAAAAAATGTATTAAATACATTTTGGAGTAAGGCTGAAACAAGGTGTGGAAAAAGTCAAGGGGTCTGAATACGTTCCGAATGCACTGTAAGTCGTTCCATGGCCACTGTGCATCATGACTGGATAGGCTGCGCTTCCACTCTCAAAATCCATGCCATTATCAACTGCGTGACCTTTAACACATACTTTTTGTGGGTCTAAACTTCCCATTGGCGCTGCATGAAATATTGCCACCCCTCCCACCTCAGCGCAAGCCAGCTAATGTTAGACAGGTAAACTGACGTAGAAAATTCCAGTGCTCCAGTTTTTGTGTTGAGGATAGAAGTTTTACTCGGACTAGGTGAAAGTTTGTTGAACCTTTTGACAAATATTTATAAAATGGAAATGTTGAACTTCGTTTTGACCTATATGTGTAAGTAGACGCATATAAGTCCAACATAAATATCTAAAAAAATAGGCAATATTCATACCAGTGATCATCAACTAAAGGCTAGCCTATATACTGTGCGGAGGAAGAGTGCGGAGGAAGAGGACTTCAAGTTCTCCATAGTTTATAAACAGGGAATGTATAACCTAATGACGGGGAAGTAAGATAGACATACAGACCGTACATGTTTTGTTATTCCTTTGTCTGTAGCCAGTGAACCCGTCTCTCAGGCACACTAGAGAGGTGAGAGGCTGAGAAAGCAGAGTTGACCTCAGCAGCAGCCAGCTACCCCCTCCCCACAAGGTCACGAGTAAATATGCAGATTCACTGAGCGCTTCAGAGTGATTCAGAAATCCCTGGGCGCAAAGCTGAACAAGACAGGACAGGTCAAAGCTGTAGAGGCAGCACCATCCTCCTGACAAACACAAACTTTCCTTCAATTAACAGACAGTGTACATAGACATTATTTCCCACTGTTAGTACATCTGCAAATGGTTAGCACCTAAAACATCACTGCATCATTACTGGGGCTGTGACAGGAGAATGGGGTGACAACTCCATGGGGGCTCCGGTTGACCAATTTACCAGTTAAGGGTTGACTTTCTGAGAGCTGTTTCCA